>NW_010142418.1:0-3132 GCF_000699245.1 Pterocles gutturalis | reverse complement strand
CAGCAGGAGTTTGTGGTGCTTTGCTTGTCTCCAGTCACAGGACAAGAGCACAGCTGCTTTATGCTTAAAAAAAACTCTCATCTATAAGCTTAGGATCATAACTGCTAAAATGCCTTGATTTTACATGAAGAGGAATAACCTGCTGTATCTGCACAAGCAAAACCATTTCTGATGGGGCAAAGGTAGGATCTGACTCCTTGAATATCAGAGATGCAAGGACTGGTAGCTCCCTTCTCAAACAGATGTAAGACACCCCACATCCTAGATCTCCCCCAGCACCCTGATACCAGCATTACCACCCTGCCCAGGAAAGCAAGCTTCCAGCTGTATTTCTGCCACATCAGCTTTCCCTGACAAGGGCATGTCACAGCAACGCTGCTCCCCCCATACACACCATGGAGATGTGCAGTTCCGTCACACCACACAGCATTAACCCCGCACCATTTGCTGCCCATCACTCCCACGCTGCAGCTCCTGCCCGTGAGCTGCCAGCTGCGCTGGCCTGTTGGCACACCCCTGCCCGGCTTTTGATACACCACCTAGAACTCTTTTCATTGCCTCAACTGAAGTGACAGATAAAAGTCACTCCAGTGAGAATGTGCAGCAGGAGAGAATTTATTTGGGTCTGGGTAAGAAAATAAATGACTTGTTGGTGACCTGAACTCTTGTTATGCCCCAATTTGTTTACAGAAATAGCCCAGACAGCCCAACCCTTCACTCCAGAGATCAGAGAGAGCTGGAGGTGCCAAAAGGAATCAGGGCAGTGAGACAGAAAACACCTTGGCATAAACTCACAGGCATTGGAGACCTGTTACCAACAGGTTAATTTTTAGCCTTACTCTTTGAAGCATTAAAAGTAAACAAGCAATAAGGAAGCTTCTTCCCCCTTCCTAGGAGGACTATCTTAAATTCACTGTAGCCCTGTGCCCAAGCCTCAGCTGGTTCAAACAGTTACAGCTCTACTGCCATCACAGCAGCCAAATCCACCTTACAGCTGAAAAGCCAGCCTTGGCTCTCTGCCATGGCATATCATATTTGGACAAAGAAAAGCTCAGGTTAAGAAGCAGCAGTAGTTTCTAGTCAAGTATGCTGTTTAAACACATTTTTCTATCTAATTCAGTCAAGACCCAAGATCAGCAGAGTTGCAAATTCAGATTCCTCTTACAGAATTCCACCTGGGAGCCTCCACATGAGTTTTGGGGCTGTAAAATGCAAGATTTTAATGAACATATAATTTTAAAGAACGTATCATCCAGCTCAATAGAAATATCATAATTTATTCTGTTTGTATAAAAAAAGTTATAATCATGTAACAAAACTATGTCTTCATAAGAAGAAATATATTATTTCACATCATAAATAAATCAAACAAATAACCCTTGGCAACTCAAAAAAGCACTCGTCTGGTGCTTTCACGTCAGTGCTTGGGAAACAAGGACAGCTGACATACACACACAGGATTACAGTACCAAAAAATACTGAGGTATTTAGGTTCTCTAGAAATGAATCTTTAGTTTTGTGAAGGCAAGAAAAACCCCAATGCACTACTGTAAAAATAAATAAATAGGACTGTCATATAAAAGGGGACAGCATCAGTGTTACTTGAAGTGTCCAGGAATGGGAATACTGGTGAGCATGCTACTAAACATGGAGCAGGCTTAGGACAGACAGAAGACAAGGAGGAACATCTCAGGAAGAGACAGTGTCCTTTGATTTGTGTAGACATCCAGATATTGGCTTTAAAAGTCATCAGAAAAGTCAGTAACACCTAGTTCTCTGGCATCAGGTGAGCTCCTCTCCATTTGTGACACTGTTCTGGGATGCATGGATGGTTCCCCACAAAACATGAGTGATGGATGACACTGTCCCTGTAGTTATTGCACTTCTGAGACAGTAAGTCTGAGTTCTGACCATATTTTCACCTGGTTTTCAGCAGCTTGGGGAAGTGGTGATGGGGCTCTGAAGGTAGCTTAACGCACTGGACGACGTGTGAACAGGGATGGAGACTGGAAAGTTAAAGACCGTGGTAGTCGATGCTCCTCTGTCCAATACTGACATGGCAGGGCTCCCAGCTTCTGCCGAGCAGTTGGGGGCGAGGACCTGCGACTCAAACTGAAGCAGCTGCCCCATGAAGCTGAAGTTTGGGGAGATGATGCTTCTTCTCTGCTTCACAAACTCAAAGGCTTCATCCAGTTTGACTCTGTTGGTCCTCATGAGATAAGCAAGACATATGGTTGCTGATCGGGAAATGCCAGCCTGGCAGTGCACAAATACCCTTCCGCCATCATTTTTAACAGAGTCTGAAAGAATTAAAATACACAGTTAGCAAACAAGTCCCACTGCTTCCAGAGGTGGGAAAGCACAGGCTGCTGTTTTACATTTCTTTAATCCATCCCTTCCTTAGCCTAATTGGTACACCCGGTGCTTTTGAGACAAAGAGAGCCTTTGTCCTGAGGGAACTAGCAGTCTAGCTGTTTTCATTCTGGGCTCGAATTCCAATTATACTAATAGCTCCTCCAGGTAATTTTAGCAGTTTTGCAAGATTACTTTAATACTGATCCGCTCAAATTCACTAGCTCTTTTCTGCAAGACCAATGCCTCTTGATTCAAGATTCCAAACTGCTTTGTGAAGCTAAGATTATTCCTCTGAGCAGGATAAAATTAATGGAAATGTTCCCCAAGTATCTGCCCTACAGAACTAAATTCCCCAGTCTCAAATGTAGATTTTACTGGGGAAAACAACGCTCAAAAATCACTTCCCAGGGTACATTACCCCAGAAAAAGAACAGACTGTAAAGAGAGCTTACTTACCTATGAAATCAATTGCCTCATTAAACCAGGAGCTGATATCTGCCTTGTGGTTGTCCTCCACGGGGATACTTTTATACTGATAGTGCCCCTCAAAGTGGTTGGGGCAGTTTGCCGAGACGTTGATTAACGCAGTGATCCCCAAAGCATCCAGCATGTCTTTTCGGGAGGCATGGTAAGCGCTGCCCAAGTAGAGGAACGGCAAGATTTCCACCGGCCCACCCTAAAACAGAAAAGACAGACAACCGGTTAACTTCACCCGGCAGTTTGCCAACAGCCTCCCGCTCGCTCCCAGATCCCGCACACGTCCAGCGGAGCTGCCCG
>NW_010142417.1:0-1972 GCF_000699245.1 Pterocles gutturalis | reverse complement strand
TCGGTCAGAGGTGGAGGAGAAACTGACTTTGTTCCTTGGTGGAAAGCACAGCCCAGCTCGTTCGGAGCCGCCACCGCTTCGTGCTGTTCGAGCCGCGTCTGCTCCTGAGGTACCTCACGGGCGCCACGGCCTGCGACCGCGGGGACCGCCTTCTGTTTACGTGATTGTAGCCACACACGCTTTTTATTTGGTTTAGAAAGCGCCTGACAATGCAGTAACTTTTTAGAACAGCTTTACAATATTTTTTAAATGCCAGAAGCCCCGTTGAGCCAGCCCCTGCCCCCAAGGGACCGAGGGGAGGTGTAAAGGAAGCAGTTACTGATACACCGGCAGAGTTTCAGGTTAATTTATTGTCGGTACCTGTTCTTCGGTACAGGTATTAGTAAAGCTGGAAAATACACACAAGTATTTTCTCAATTAAAAGACCAACTCATTAAAACAGCTGTACATCTTTGCAGCACATAAAAAGCCTTGCTAATAGAATCCTCTACTGCATCAGCACAAATGGTACCAGCAAAAACTGCCATGTAAGTGTGCATTACCTTAACCTTGCTGTAACTCATTTTCCTAAGATGTAACTTAATGTATTTGAAGAGACTTCGAGGGGTGTTGAACTCAGGAAAACATTCAGTGCTTGCCAAAAAAAAAAAAAAAAGGCAAGCTAAACATTCTTCCAGGTCTGAAACTATTATAAGCCCATTTCTTAAAGAGGCACACCCATGTTACAGCTCAAGCAACTTACTCGTTCATTAAAAAGCACCAGTCACTAAGATCTGTATTATATTACAACCATCATCTTGCAAATGACTGCTGAAGTTAAATGCTAGCACTAATAAAAACTTAAAAAAATACAAATCTCTTACTACCAGTCTTTAAGGATGTGTACAGAACGTGTATATAGGAAAACACTTTATATATGTTAAAATCCAAGTCATGTCTGCAGTCCATTCAGCGTAACCAGGTAGTATTCAGTTGTGTCTGGTTCTTTATGCTTGTGTCCATTTTCAAAACTTCTCGAATCGCCATGGTAGCATAGGTGGATGGGGGAAGGGAGAACTCCATCTTGAGTGCCCTGAATTTACCATCTAGCATAAGGGGCAAGAGGAGACATAAAGCAAGAAAAAAAAGTTGTGAAAGGCATAAGTAATGCTTATTCTGGATGCCAACTAAACTGGACTAAAATTTTCTACGATCAACCCCCCTCAACCCATAAAAACAAAACAACCACCACCACCATGCAATTTACAATCTACAGTGGAATTTCATAACACAACTTCTTTTTAACACTTTCTCGCAGCAGGAAATGCTTGTTTGGGGGTTTTCATCTTTTAAAAGTAAAATAAACTTTTGTTCTTTAAAACTGAATTCCTAGCCTCTCTTCACTTTTTCTGAAAGTAGTGTCAAAAGACCTTGTGACCAGAGTTCTATATCTTTTTAAAAATTTCCATCGAACTCTGTTAAGTATTTGAGCATTGCTTATATTCAGCACAAATAATACATGCTTAATCATACAGACAATTTGTGGCTTAATTGCACCTTCATGTATTTCACAGACATTTACTGGTGAGCATTTACTCGATTTTGCATATGTCTAAGAAAATGCAACAGTCAATACAAACTGCTGGAAGAATTGCTTGCACTCTTGAGAAATAAGGGTCCTTTATTTAGACACCTAACTTTGGATATCATTAATACCATTGCTTAACAGTCTAGTTAAATGAAAGCTCTTCCTTAAAAGAGCCTTCAATATGTAGCAGTTCAAAGCAACAGCCAGACCAAACTTCTATTTTGCAAACATCAGCAGAAAAATCAACTTACCTGTAGGAAGAACTGGTAATGGTTTTCCTTCCAGCTTATCCAAATCCGTAGTAAATAATGGGATTTTGGGATCATCATATGCAACAACTTCCCTTTATAATATACATAAGATTTTTAAGTTGCTTTTAAATATTTTAAAATTATTTAGAATATT
>NW_010142416.1:0-10065 GCF_000699245.1 Pterocles gutturalis | reverse complement strand
CCTCCCCGCCGCAGCGCCCACAGGGGTCCCCGCCACGCAGGACCCGCCCGGTGTTTCTGAGATGAGATGCAGGGCATTTTGTAAAGGGAAGGGAAGCTAAAGGCGGGGGGCTGGCAGCGCCCCGGCTCAGCTAATTGAAAGAGCGGGAGTGGCAAAGGAGAGAGAAGGACGCTGAATGCAGACGGGCTGCTCCTAGAGGTCTCTCTGGCTGTATGTGAGAGACATCTCCCCCATGGCAGAAGATACATGGTCAAATTAAAAACAGACAGACAAACAAAACAGAAACATTCCCAGCCAGTTTAAATCTGGAACCAAAACAATGTTATCTCTTTAAACCTGAGTCTCCCACTGAAAAGATATTGAGAGAAATGATTTGATGTACTTACTCCTTGTACCAAAGGCTCACACCTGCTCTGAAGGGTCAATGTGCTCAAGTTCCCTCAGACAAGGGCAAAAGTCTCTTGATATTTAAATCTGAGGCTTGCAACGCCTCATCTAACCTCAGCTGCTGCTTTCGTGCACTGGAACTAACCCAACCACACAGGATGAAATGCAGCGCTGCATAAATCAGAGACACCACAGGACTCAGCAGACCGGGAGCCAGCACTGCTCTAAGGAATTTACATGGTCTGTCCTTGCTGCTCTACAGCACCTAATGGCCAGCCAGCTCCTGCTCCAGACTCATCCTCCCAGGTAACCCTGAGCAAAGTGCTGTGCACAAACCCCAGCCTGAAGTCTGAACCAAAGCAGATTGCTAAGGTAAGATCCCCATCTGAGAAAAAAGTCCAAAAACTTTATCAGGCCTGGATAAGAAAAGGTGAAGTTATTCTTAGATACTGTGTTTGGGAAACCTCAATCTGTGATCTTCTTGAACACAGAGGAGTAGAAGTTCTCCATAAGGCAGCCACAAAACAAAATCTCTGGTCTTTCTCTAAGACCTCATTTGTTTCCAGGGTGAAGCCTCAGATTGTAGGGTCTCACTGCAGCCCCAAAATTGGCTAGACCACAAAAGAATGTGCTGCAAGCCATTATAATAAGTCTGATTAACCACTTAAACTCTACTTAAGATCTCAAAACAGCTCTTAAGTGGAAGATGGTATATTTTACTCTCTAAAAACTCCTTACACTTGTTTTTGTAGTTAGGCTGATGATACATGCAGGCATGAATGCTTGTCACTTTGCACACTCACTGCAATGCTATCAATGTGAACTGCCAAGTTCTGAAGGAAAATTCAACTTTTACAATTGCTTTTTAGTTACTGGGGTTGATGTCTGGTTGAAGATAAAAACAAAACAAAACATGAAGTCTTACACCAAATACAAGCTGTTATGCTGGAAGAATTTTTGAACTGCTCATATGAAGTACCTACATATGGGACATTCTGCGTTACTTCTTAACATTACTGCATTTTCTTCACAGGGATGGGGTTAGAGTTAAACCCCAAGAATGCATTAGTGTTGCCTATGTCAAGAAAAATACCCAAGGAATTTATAGCTGATATACCAAAAAAAAAAAAAAAACACACCCAAACAACCCAAAAAAAGAAAAAGAAAAAAAAGCTTAAACTTGACTTGGCAAAGTCTTTACACATATTAGATAAAAGACTTAGAAAACAGATGCTCCCTCTTACCAGCAGCCAAGATCTTCTAATATCCCTACAACTTGTTAATCAACTAACATATGGTACCACTTTAGGAAAACACACGATTCTGATTTTGCATTTACATGGTCTGTTTCCTACAGAACTATTGTCAACATTTATCCATTGTAATGTAACTTAGTAATTTTTATTCACATAGTTTAAATTAATCAATAGGAACAGAAGTAAAAGGAGAATCAATTAAAATAAAAAAAAAATAGGTAAAACTCATTTTCACACAATTTCCAATGATGAATGAATTTCCTCTTACCACGCCGAACCTCACCACTCTCTATAAAAATCACAATTTGCTACAAAATTACAACCTAGAAATTCTATTGACTTTGACCTAAAGCCCCTGAAAACCCACATTATATTTTTTGGGCAAAGCTAAACTGTCAAGGCAAAATTCAATGTAGCTTGGTAATATCTGCACAAGGTGGTTCCTACATATACATAACTACTAATGTGATTTAACTTCTATTTTATACACGTTTCCTAAAAAGACACCATAATTTACTTACACACAATATAATGCTTCTAAACAGATATTAGGTAAAATATTAAATGTAATTAAGGTTTCTTTTTTAATGAACCCTATGCACTTATTTAAGTTTTAAACCAGTGTTGCTCTGCTGACCTAGTCTCTCTCAGCCTGCTGCTGGCTTGATTTACCAACACTCAGCTGCTGGGCCTTCACAGCTTCTGCTGCCCTTACACAAATCCAGTGCAAGCCTGCTCATCATATCCCGTACCTTGCACAAACCCACCACCACTCATACCAGGTGCTTCGCCAGAGCACAGCGATGCCATCAGCCTGCTCTCCAAAGGCATTTTGAAGACACTGCTTACAGTCTGCTGCAACAGCTCACCCCCACCTGCGCCGCTTCTCCAACACTAAATTAAACCCTGTGGTTTTGCACTGCAGACAGGTGGGGTTTGGCTGTGGTGGTTCTCTCTGCAGTGCCACCGGACCTCTGCAGCCCTGCCTGGGCCAGCCCTGGGGCGGGATGGCAAGGGTCCCTCAAAGAAGGTGCAAAGGTATGGGGCACTGGGTGCTCTGGGCTTTGCAGCAAGCAGCAAAAGTATTTTGTTGTGTCACCCTGCAGACAAGGTGCCACACAAATAGCTCCGGTCAGAGTGTGGAAGGGAACGACCGTCTCTTCCCAGATACGGACTCTGTAAGCAAGAACAAAGAAGTCTGGCAGAGAAAGTTTATAAAGCAGTAAAGCTTGTGGAGAAAGCTTAGGGGGGCATTTATGGTTTATGTTTGCTATTTAAATTAAAGATAGGCAGTTTTGAATACGTACGGTGTATACATATTCTGCATTTTGAGGCCGATAGGAGAACTTGTTTTTTGGCTGGTTTTTAATGCTTTTAATGTCAGACACAGACATAGCACAATTTAAAAAACGCTTTCAAAGTACTGTCATATGGAAGCTTTTTTCTGAGTAAAAAAAGAATTGCCTTACAATGCCACTTCTTAGCACTTGGAATGAAAACGGATGCAGTTCTATTTAAGGCAAGAGATAACTGTGAAATTTCTGAATACCTGAATCACACTAAAAGCACCCAACATGCTTTACAGACAAATTACCAATTTTCTTTCAGGATTTCCAATGTCAGGATGAATATGAAAACAAGGTATGTGAATTCCTGAAATTTGACTAAGATACAGCTTAAAAGTTGAAAACTGGGCTTTCACTTGCAAGAAATACAAAGGCCGATAGTTACAGGACGATAAAGTGATTTAAGAAAAATGAAATAAAGAAAATGCTGCAACCTTCTGTTATTTGACAGTTTCCAAAAATTTTATAAATTCATATAGATAGGCCGGAAGACAATCTGACATTCTTTAATTTACTACTGATTAAACTTTGAAATATCCCATATATACACCTGTATGCACAAACACATAAAGCTACACCTGTGTTTCACAGCGTGCCTCTCAGTCTCTATATGGCTCATCTTAATTAAATTATAAAATGTATCAAGAGGCACAAGAATTTCCTGTACAGCATGTGGTACAATAGTCCACTGAATTCTGGTATGGTTTTCAGGCTACTGCTCATAAAATAGTAAATGATACTTTCACAGGGACTGCAGAAATCCTCTCTCAGTTAAATAATTAATTTTCATTTAAAAGTAGAAATAATCTTCTTAAATGGCTGCATGAATGAAACAAACATGAATAGTTTCTCCTTTTGGCACACACATCTGACAGGGATCCTTAAGAAATCCAAAGCAGGGGATACTGTCTGTGGAAGGTAAAAGTGAAAGCAAGTCCCACCTGGCCAAGTCCCAAAGCAGAACATGGTATGGGACAAGACACAATGCTGGAATGTGTCTCTTCTCGAAAGCTAGCACATAGGTGACAGGGACAGTGTGTGAGGGTGGGCACACCTATAAGCAGCTTCATGAGCAAACTAACTTCACATCTGCAGCAACATTTTTGGCTTGAAAGGGCTTGCAGAAAATTTCTTGAGAAATTATCTGGTGGAAGATGTTTCTTCCATCTCCAGGTTCTTTTTTTTCATTATTTTCTTTTCAGTTCTGCTGCACGAAAGTTTAAGAAATTCCCTGATTTGCTTACCAAATCTAAGTTCTTAGAGGCAGCAAAAGGAGAGCAAATGTGAATTTTCTACAGTTCAAGATCTCTGGGGTGCAGAGCCTCTTTGGCATTTGTGTAACACCTCCTACAAGGGGCTCACAAGCAGCAGTGGATTCCCAGCCTCTGGGATGAAGATGAATTTCGTACCCCCAGCCAAGGCACAGCCAGAGAGGCACAGACCGGATGGTGCCAGACCCGGCTGAGATCCTGGGCTTTGCCTTGCTTCACCCAAGCAGCTTCCTCCTTGAGCCAGCCCTGAGGGGGATGAGCAGGGGGCAAAAGGACTTTAGGGGGTCCCACTCTGCCGCAGCACACACACCCCGATGCAACAGGGGTCCCCTCACTGTGTAATGGAGGAGCACGAGGGCTTCCATCTCACCTCCCTGCGCAGGTCCGCTGCCCTCAGCCTGCAGTACCATCTGCTTCCAGCATGACAGTGCACACTTCTGGATAAATTGGAGAATTAGGTATTCCTTGAACACCTCTCTACTTTCGATTAAAGTGGAACAGAAATGCATCTAGACAATCTCATTCTAATATGCTCACCAAGGATATCTCACTCTGCCTTGGGGTGGTTTGGATTGCCCTGCTACTGATATTTAAACAGAGCCCTTGGTTCTGAATTGATGATGGAAGTACCCTAAAGCAACCTGAAACATCTGAAACTATAAGAACATTACAGATTCATGGATGGGCAAAATGACCTCTCTCTCTCTTAATCCAAGCTCCTGGATAATGAAATGCACTCCTAATGTCTCTCAGAGGTACCTCATCAGTTTAGGCTGATTCTTTGTCACACAAGTTGTAGCTGATCTGCTATTGTTTCCTTTTCTAACTGAATATTTCACCCTTGCTGTATCACCAAATTAGTGTGTACTGACTTCAAAGCTATGCACAATTCCCACAGTTCCCCCACCCCTTAACAAAGAAGAAAAAATATACATTTGCAATACAATGAAATTTTTAGACAATAAAAAGATGCATCAAATCAAAACTTCATATAAATTTTTGGACTTACTGAACTATTCTCCTCCTCCAGCAGAGCGTTCTGCACCACCTATTAGCAACAAGAAGGGAATTTCCTCCTCCTCAGACTATTCTTGAAATAAATTGCTGTAAGTCTTCCTTTCCAACCTCAGCCTTCAACAGCAAAAGGAAGCAACTCTCAATCTACCGGCAGGAACAACCTCACAAGCTAAAAAAAAAACCAAGTAAAGAACCCCCCTCCCAAAATTTTGGCTACTACTTTATTAAAGGTCAACACAGCCATTTAAGAAAGAAGATCTCTGAGTTTTTTAGAAATACTTTCTACCGCAGAAACCTAAATCATAGCATACAGCTTACTTGCCTTTCCTTTCAAGTCCGGAAAGCTCTTTGTTAAGATCACCTACAGTAAGGAAACAAGCTTTTACTCAGTATGTGTATTTTTATAAACCAGTATTGTAAATAAACCAGTGACACTTTATGGAGGGCAATACTGGACAGATTGCTTTTGCCGTGAATGTTGAATGAAAATTCCTACCTCAGCCCCACATACCCTGGCAAGATCTGGGAATTCACTCCATATGGTATGGCCAACAGTCAGAAAACAAAGAACAACTGCAACAGGGCTCAGGTGGTAACAGCCTCCTTACAACTCTACCCCAAGCAGCTATCACTAATAGGCAAAGAAAAGGCAAAATGTTTACTGAGCGGCTGTATAAATGCACACTGCACAGCATGGAGGATTCTCGTTTTGAAGATCTTAATTAAACAGAAGCCAAATCAATAGCTAACCCATCTGCTAGACTCTGAGGTCAGCATCGTCTGCAGCAATGATGAAAGGTGGGCATTAGCCCACTTATCAGACTGCCGAGTTCAGTAACTGAGAAAATACATGGGTCCTTGGTTTTCTGGCTGTATTTGGGTGTTGCGTTCTTTTAAAGACACAATGTTATCTGTCTCTTCTTCATTTCCTCAGCCTGGACCAGATCCCTTCCTCTCTGTGGAGGAGGGCTCTGCACAACAGCTCATAAGACTCTTAGAGGTCCTGCTAATCCCCAGGGATTTTGTCAAAGAAAGGCTGGTGCTGCAGCCCCAGCTAAAGCAACCTCAGCATCACCCATCATCTTAAGAAGGGTGGGAGGCCAGAATTGTCCCTGTGTAGCACATGCCTTCTCCCTGGGATCTGATAATGAAGCTTGACAGCTCTGCTGTGCTATGAGCACTTCAGCCTTGACGTAACTTTCCCAGGACTCTTCTGTGCAGACTGTGTTGACAAAAATATCCTCCACAAGATTATCAGTAGCACTTTGCAGGCACCCTCAATATATTATGCCATTCTTGGATTTACCCATCCCTTCCTCCTTTTTCCAAACTTGCTATACACTTGAGAAACAGAGAAACCATGATCCAGCCATTTAATAGATACACAGGAGACAGAAGAGTTCTAACAGCAACACGGAATCACCACCTTCCATAAAAAGCAAGAGACAAAGAAAGTTCTTTCTGAGGACATACCTCCCCCTACCCCCAATCAATTTAGGACAATCTGATCCATGATCAGGAAGACCAAAGTGCTCTGGACCTCTCTATGGAGGTTTTATTTGCCATATCAGGGGCCCAGGTTGCTCATTCAGGCACGGAAGTTAGATGACCAAAAGTTATCTTTGAGAATAACAGACTACACTGGAATTCATCCCTGACACAAAGCCTCAATGTAACAAAACAGCTTTTTACAGTAGAGAAGTGCAGATAATGTGCAGATGCTCCATCAGTGCAAAAAGAATGATCACAAACTGAAAACAGAAACTTGGAAAAACAAAGTGTGCAGGAAATCCGGAAAGAACAGCATTAGGGTCAACGTGACAAAGGAAAAGAGCTGAAATTGAAAGACACACTCTATTGGGAAAAGTATGAAGAAATACAGGAAAAATATTTCCAAAGTTGTCTGGCAAAGAAATCCTCCGTTAGGAAGCAGGAAAATAATAACTGAGCATGCTTCTGGAAGAAATGCAGGGAGAGGCGTTTGATGGCTCATGGCTACCTGCCACCTGATTAGCAGTGAGTGCTCCTACCATATAGGCAGAAGGTACGAAAACACACCAATATACTGAAATCCTGTCCTGGGAAATCATGTGACAATACTTTAATTAACACAGGCAATGCTTGCACCTCCCATAACGTCAATAAAATTTGTCACAGATCTATTCAGTTGATGATGATTTTTATTTCAAAAGAGAAAAAGGAGCACTGTCTCAGACTAATTAGGTTTCCATACCAAAACACAGGTTCACCTAAATACCAGACTAAATACTAACAGATGCTATCTTGACTTCTCATTTAAAATCCAAGACAGCGGTTCCCAAAGTAGGGTCCCAAGCTCCATAGGGCCCGTCATCAGTTACTTGGGGCTCTGCAAAATTGCAATCTCATTTTACAATGCCTGGAAATCATTCTTGGGTAGTACAGAGAGTGCAGTTATCCTCCCCACATGTACGGACTTTGCCCCTGCTTGGAGGAGAGGTGGAGGGAGGGTAGTGGCACGACCCAGTAATGGGCTGCAGCCACAGTTTGCATGAAATTGCTGTTTAGCAGTGAATGAACTTTCCATAATGATATTTACTATATCCTCAGTTTACTCATCATGTTATCTCAGATTATGAAATTACAGAAGGTTTGTTTGCTCCTGCTAATACTTTCTCTTTTTTTAATGAAAACCATTGCTGACTGTAGCCTCCTCTGTCAGAGTCACCCCAGACACAGCTGGGATGTAAGATGGGGAGAAGCAGCTGCTGCAAGGCTCATACACCACAGCTCAAGTAGAGACTCAGAAGTTTCATCCCAGTTCTTCCAGAAACTTGATGTGTCCCTGTTTTGCCTTAATTCCCTTCCAGAAAGTACTGGTCTAACCTCTGACAACCTGCTGTGGCTGCGCATGCACGTTTTCTCACGGCTGCTACAGAAATATCCTTTGAAGACGTAACCTTGCACTGCTCAGGAATAGTACCTTAAATAACCCACCAGAACGCGTTTCATAAGGGCCCTCTGCAGGGGCAGCATACTGGTAATGTTGGGGAGACTTGTTTCAATGAGGCAGCTGATGCTTTTACCTCAATTACACCATTCTTAAAACTAAAAAACTAACACTTATATTTCTGGTTTTGACAATCCTTACGACACAGAGAGCAAAATATTTACACAGATTTAATTCCACCTTCCAGACAACCTGAGACAGATCCAAGAGGGACCCAAGAGATGCCTTGAAGTTAGAGGAGGGAAGAGGCTTTCCCATATCCCATGCACAGCAACCCCCAACTCTTCCTTGCCTCTTGGACCTCTGTCCCCTGCCCTCCTGTCCACAGCGGCCCAATGTCTGCAGCAACAGCAGGAGTTACCCCTCTCCATCATCCTGCAATCCAGCAGCCAGGGAACCACGGCAGCAAGGGGAAGCCCTGGACAAACAAACACAGCCACAGGAGAGCCCAGTGACAAAACCGTGTGTGCTTTGGTTATTTCTGTGGTGAAGGCACGGTACCTGGAGCTTCTCCGCCACAGGCAGATTAAGACCACAGGACGAGAAGCAGGTGCTCAGGTCATTCTCTTGGATTTAAGGTATTTAAAATGTGCCATGGGTGGGTGCTATCAGCCATCACTATCTCACTGCCTGTGCTGGACGTTTGGCACTGCAAGAGGCTGGTAGTAAATCTGATGCTGAAGACACGGGCATTACTCTGAGCTAGAGACTCAGCATGACAATGACCTCTGAAGGTCAGTGACAACACTCACTCCTGTGTCCTTATAAGGATGTTTCTAAGATCTAAGTCTTACAGGCTGAATGCACAGGACATTGGACTATCCCCCCTGCCCACCTGCAAAAGCAAATCTAGGTTGATTTACTATTATTACATGAAAGTTTGCAGTGCTGTTACACATATGCTAAGAGTGTTGCAAATATTTACTGCTCCAAGCCATGAATTCAGCTCACGTGTGCACTAAAATACAATCAGAAAATGTATGGCTCCATTTATGCTGTCTTGTTTTTCCTTTTACTACAAAACAGAGAAAAAAAAGATTGCTCTAAACAGAAATACATTATCAGAGTTTGGAAGCAGATCTCAGAGAAAGCAACTCAAGTCTTCAAGGGAGCAAAAGCCAGCCAGTGAGAAGTGAAGGAAGAAGGAGCCACAAACACCTAAAAATAGAAAGTCCAGTAGGAATTTTTCCCTACAGAGATTTAATCTGCTATTGTACTCAGATCCTGGCATTACGAGTTAAAATCTACAAGAAGCTATCATCTTTAATACATCATCTCCTTCCTACTGTTCTTTAAAGCAAAGAAGCTGATTAAACATCCTGCCACACTCCAGTAACCTTAACAGTGCCTTTCTTCATTTCGCACTGTAAAAGGTCAGTCACATGTTAAGTTGCTCTTCTTTGTGTGAATTTACACTCAGCACAGGACTAAGTCAATAAGGGTTGTACTTCTGGTCTTTCCAACAAACCCAGCACTAAAAAGCAGTAGATGGCATCTCATTTCAGAGAGATGTTAAAAATTCAAGTATTTCTCACTCTTTAAAAAAGTTTGGCTTTTACATTTGCTTAGTGAAGCTGCAGATTACCTAGTTTGCTATATTTTACTAGGATATAAATATCTCTCAAAGCACTAAAAAAAACCAAACACTGCTACCCTCATTTTGCAAAGCAGGTAAGAATCTTAAAGGTTATGGCTTTATAGTTCCTTAAAATGTAAGTTTAAAATCCGGAAGAAAGTTTTATGGCTTTTAATGAAAAGAATAAAACCAACAACACATTAGACATATTATAATTAATATT
>NW_010142415.1:0-12181 GCF_000699245.1 Pterocles gutturalis | reverse complement strand
ATTCTGTGATTCTATGATTCTGTGAAGATTCTGACACATTATCTATCTTAAAAAAACCCTACAAATAAACAAACATGCTGCCCCCCCCCCCCCCCCAAAAAAAAAACAAAAAAAACAAAAAAACCAAAAAAAAACAGAAACAAAAAACAAAGCAAGCCCAACAAGCCCCAAAAACTCTAGCTAGGCAAAACGCAGTGAAAAGTACTATTTCCTTCCAGATTACTAGTAATCTGGAAAAGTTAAATAGGAAAACTATTGTTTCACTGAACTTAAAAGTGCTTTTTAAATGGAATATTCAATAACCAAATTGGAAAGCCACTAGCTTGCTTAAATCAACATCTGTGATCCCACTTGAACTCATTTAATCCTTCAAACAGTAGAGAACATAATTCATTAAAAATGGAGAGAACATTTGCAGTGTTTGGGTGTTTTAAAATTATCAGCATTGCCAAACTTTCAGGATAAGTGTTTTGTGCACAGTTTACTAGAGTTTGCTGTAACAGTGAATCTTGTGTTTTCACCTGTTCTGAGGTACTCTTCACTAGTACTAAAAACAGCTGTTATTTTATATAGCTGCTTGAAGTCAGACATTAGTCCTAAGGTTTGTTTTTTCATTTGAAGGAGAAACTTATTTTTAGAAGTCAACCATTACATCACAATACTCAACTTCATTTTGTATTGCTATATAAAAGTACAGATTAGGAGTTGTATACTCCTTTAACATATCTGAGCTGTTAAAATTATGTCTCCATTTATTTGGAGTGATGTGTTTAAATGCATGTTATATCCTAAAGTAGGAATTGTTTGGATTAAATGAGTCAAAGAGAATACAAATGTCACTCAGGAAATAAAAAGATTTAAAATGCTCTTTGATGAGATGGAAGAAGTTTGTTTTCTGTGTTTCCAAGAATGTATTACTATTGCTTTCTCTGTGAAGAAAATATATCACAAGGGAAGAAATTCTTGTCTTTCCTGGTACCAAGTCCTATCTTTTGTAAATCCCCAGATGTGTGTGATAAATTTAGATCAGCCAAGATTTTTATGAGGAAAGTATGCCATACAATGTGCATAGTCCACAAGAGAGAGCTTAAATTGCCCTGATTTTCATACGTTGTTATGATGCCTAACTGAAAATATAAGGGGTTTTTTTAAGTGGCTGTAGTTGATCAACTAAAGAGTTAGGTTAAAATCTGAAGTACATTCTGCCAAGCATTGCTGCATGAGAATGTAAGCAAGCTTGCACTTCAAAAATTTAACTCTGTTGTTTGTCAAAATTGCTTTTTGGACAGCTATATAATTTCTCTGTACAGTTCCTTCTGAGACACCAGAGACATACAGAAGATACAAATAGGTGTAACATTTTTTTTTGAGCTTTTATATGCTTCATTATTGTGTGGTACAAGTAGGGAATATTTTATTTCCAACCAGTCATGCTGTTTGTCTGTACATTTCTCAGTGAGAATAGGAGCAACTGCTGTTGTGGGCTGAGAGAGTATCTCTGCTAATGAGTTGCTCATGTGTGTGCCAGATGTTGACTACTTACAGCAGCTGTAATGTTGGCGCAATAAGCACAGTCCAATAAAATTCAGCTTTAAAGCAGAAAAAAGATTAATTTTCTAAGCTTTTAACAGATGTCTTAAACAGAATGTTTTACTTGAACAGAAACATTAAACACACAAACATGGGCGATAAAAGGGAATTCTGTTGCTTACTGCATTTCTGAAGTTAGATTTTAGGTTAAGTACAATGGTTTAACTGTTTATCTCTAAACACACATATTTAAACTAGTTGTTTGGGCCATATAAGTTGTCGTGTGACCTATAACAAGAGAGTCAAATGCCATACAGCTGATAAAATCACAGAAATATAAACATTAGAATTAATACTTCAAAAGTTTTCTGCTTCCACAATTCTTTGAAAAAAATCTGATACTGACATATTGCGCCTGTTGCAATCTGTTGCAAAATAGCCATTTACTTCAATAAGGCCCTGTCTTTTATCAAACATCTTCTGTCAGCAAACCAAATAATGAAGCACAAAATTATTTTCTTTCTCTCCTTTGTCTTCCTCATTGAATATAGTTTTTGACAGTTTGCCTCCTGCACGCTATAAAGAGACAATGAACACTGTCCTTGTGTGGATCCAACAGTCAGAAACTAAACTCTGCATGCCTCAGGTTGCAGTTGCTGAATATGAAATCATGGAGCAGAGACTCAGGGAGCTCAAGGTGAGTGATCACGGTGTGGGAACAAATGTCTCAAATGAAAAGGTTAGAGGAACAGAATGCAAAGCTGTCATGAGTCTGCTGAAGCCTACACTACAGATCTTGAGTGAATTATACCCATTCAGATTTTAGCCAAGGGCTTCAGGAGACAGTGGATACTTACAACAGCTCCTAAATTAAAGGATTGAAAGTGTTCTTCACCACTGAAACCAATTTTATAAGATGTTGAACGTTAAGGAAAAGCCTTTGTTTGTCCCCATGATATATAAAATATTCCTTTGACGATAACTCTAGTAGTTAAGTACAGATTTAGCTCGTTTCGTTTTCCAGTGCTGACATGAAAATGATTGTTATTTGCAAAATGCAACACAGGATTTGTCAGATATCCTGTCGGATTTACAAGCAGGTACCAATGTGAAACAAGTTTAGCCAGTGGGTACAAGCCTTCCCTGCATTTCAGTGCTTGATGTTGCTCTGCTACTGGATAGCTAACGAGCATGTTGTGTGATGCAACTAGTAACGCACATGAAGAAATAAAAGTAGAATATAGAAAAAAAAGTTAGATGAAGCAAGTATGGGCTAAGAATTGCACAAGTTTTAAGAAGAAGCTATCGAAAACTTTAAATCATAGAAACAGTTCTAAGTTTATTCTTTTTCTCCATGTATAGTCTGATTCTTTTGAAAGTGTAATCATTAAGGCCATAGTAAATTCCTGTCTTTAATTAATAAAGTGTATGTGGATCACTTCTGTTAACAAGCATAAACACCTCTGGTTATATTCTCAGTTCAAATAAAAAAATCTACTTTCTAGTTTGTGTGAGAAAAGCAATTCCAAATTGCTCAGTAAATCATTGCATGCATTTTAGCAAAGGTGACCTACCTTTTTAGTTTTCGTTCCTTTCTTTAGCAGTCTCAACTATGTTTGTGAAACAAGAATTGCCCCACACGTGAATCAGGTACTGTTCGCTTCTTATTCATAGGTTCTACAAAGTTCCCTGCAAGAGCAGCAAAAAGGTTTGAACTATCTCAGCACAACTGTGGATGATATGTCCAGGAAAGCCCCTGCAGAAGTCAGCCAAAGATATCGATCAGAGATCGAGGTGATCCTTGGCCGCTGGAAGAAATTATCAGCACAGTTGGTGGAACATTGCCAGAAACTTGAGGAGCTTATGACCAAACTCCAGCGATTCCAGGTTAAACAAACTTTTTCAGTCTCAACTAATTTGTGGTGGCCTGTGATTGTGAAACTAGGACAGAATGCATTTATACACCTCAAGAAAGTAACACCAAAGTTAATTACCGAAACAGTACATAAAGTGCATTAAAATGTTTGCTTGGTTTTGGTGGATCCCAGATTTTTCTTTGAATACTGATTTTATGGCTGTTTCTGCCTATGTTGTTTCAATAGAAAAACTTTGATTTCAGTTGCTACTAATATTCCTCTACTTACTTTTTCAATGTAGCTGAAGTACTTTTTCATGCAGCCAAAGAAGCTGTAACCTTACTGACTTTAATGAATTCACTTACGTAATTAAAGTCATTTGTAATATGGTAGTGTCCTGGGAGCAGTTACCAGAAAGCAGAAGTGTATATGACTTACACAATTGTGTGAATTTCAGGTATGTAGAATGACAGGGTTGGAACCTTACGTTGTTTCACTCATTATGAGGATCTCCTATTTATACTTATTTATAAATCACATGTATCAGTATTACAGGGGATGTCTATGACTTAGTTGTTACAAGATTTAAAATAAGGCCATTTTTAACATACTGCTGTGCTATTTCTGTGTAATTTCCAGGGTCAGGTTTCAGAGGAATTCACATCAACCAGTCACAAAAATGGAGAAAATATTTTTAATTTTTTATATGTTTTTCTCTCCTCATCCCCATGCAAATGAACACGTGCCTACTCATGGCTGATGTTGCAAAGAAAATTCTGAAGGTTGAGGTCCCGCATCGATATTCAAAGCTGTGTTCTCACAATGTGTTTCTTCTCAGTGTTGACTCATTGTATTTCTTCTGTTTACAGTATCAAATATTTCTGTCTTTGGCTTCGGTTTGCTGTTAGTAGAACATGAGGCATGATTAGCTCCATGTTGTGAATTATAATACAATAGCATGTGAACTGTAATTGTTTTTTTTTTCAGCTTAATTCAATAGAGTTGTCTGGTAGACTTGTTCTGTCAAAGTAGATGTCCTGGTTTCAGCTGGGACAGAGTTAACTTTCTTCGCAGTAGCTAGTGTGAGGCTGTGTTTTGGATTTGTATTGAGAAGAAAGCTGATGACATACTGATGTTTCTAGTTGTTGCCAGGACAGTCAAGGACTTTTCAGCTTCTCTGCTGTGCCAGTGTCTGCAGGTGCAAGAGAAGCTGGGAGGGAGCACAGCCCCAATTACTAGCCTAGGATTCGACCTTAGGTGTAGGATTGAGACCGAAACTGGCCAATGGTATATTCCATACCATGCACACAGTTCCCAGTATATTATTGGAGTCTGTCCAGAAGTGCTTTCTCTCTCTGGGTTGTCTCTCTCCCTCAGTCAGCTCACGGTCTCTTGGATACTTGGGCTGTTATCTGCTTTCCAGGATTGCTGTTTCAGAACTCCCCCTGCTCTGGGATCATTATCCAGGAATAGGCTGAGCAAAACAGGCACAACTTGGGGAAAATTAAAATGCATTTGGGTAGTGGGAAATAAAGACAAAAATTAAAACAACACCTCTCCCTCTTTTTCCTAGTCGGCACTTCATTGCTTTACTCTTGTCTCCTCACCTACCAAGGTGCACAGGGGGATGGGCGATGGGGAATGGGGGCTGTGCTCAGTCCATACCAGCTCCTCTCTGCTGCTCCATCCTCCTCACACTTTTCGCATGCTCCAGTGTGGTCCTCCCATGGGCTGCAGTCCTTCAGGACTTCAGGAAATATGTGCACCTATATGGGACACTGAATGGGCTGCTGCTTCCTTCAGGTCATATCAACTGCTCCAGTGTGAGGTCCTCCATGGCTGCAGGGGCACAGCTGCCTCACCATGGGCTGCACCACGGGCTGCAGGAGAACCTCTGCTCTGGCACCTGGAGCACCTCCTGCCCTCCTTCTGCACTCACCTTGGTGTCTGCAAGGTTGTTTCTCACTTTTTTCTCTCCTCCTCTGCTTGTCTGGCATTTTAGCCCTTTCTTAATTAGATTATCACAGAGGGATCAGTAGCTGACTATGGGCTCAGCTGTGTCCTGTGGTGGGTCCATTAGAGGCAGCTGGAACCATCTGTGTCCAGCATATGACAGCCCCTGGCCCCTCCTCGCAGAGGCCGCCCCTGCTATTAAAACCCTGCCACATAAACCCAATATAAATAGTAAAACTGGACAGCAGTTTTATCGATAGTATAATGAAATATTTGCAATTGCACAAAACAGAGCAATACACTTTGCTTGAGAAATTCAAACTTTTATATTATTTATTTCTTCCCTCTGAATTTGCTGGATAGAGATTTAGAGGTTCTCCCACTGCTCTTAAAAGGAGAAAGTCATGAACATGATGACCATGCTCTGTAGAGCACGTATATTTAAAGTTCCGTAGCTAGTGTTGCATACAAATCTTAGCCCTTATATTTATTGCTGAAGTCAGTATAGTACACAGTTAATATAAAGGTTATTGTATTTTCAACTCCTTGAATGACTTATGTGTCAGACAGTTGTTTTAGCTGTTGCAATTTATGGAATGTGTCAGGATGGGAATCAGTGTCTAAAATGTGTTTACAGCCTGATTCAGAATGTAAGTCATACATTGGATCTTCATTGGTAGCTGGAGACTGATCCCTTTTTAAGTAATCAGACCTATATTTTGCAGCATTAATGAACTATACTTAAAGTATTCTTGTAAAGGTATTAAAATTTCATCATGAGATATGATTCTGAACTATTTTTACTGACTCATAATGGAATGCACAGTAGACACTTCAACAATGTTTTGTCAGTTGCTCTTCTGAAATCTGCTGATAATTTCTGTGTTATTATTTTTATTAATTCAGTTCATTTTCCATGGTAGCCTGTTATTAAATATATCAGGCACATTAGGAAAATGTTACCTTTGGTTATCTATCTCATAATAGTTGCTACAGCATTTTGTACATATTTTAAGAAACAGTCTATTCTAATGAATGTCCTTCTTTGTGCTTCAGTTCAAATTGGCATTCAGCATATAATATCAATATGTACTTCACTGTTGGTGAAAACAGTTTGATGAACAAATGCTTTATAATTTGCCTTACAGATTTTTTCCCATTTATAATTTTTATTTTAATGTGTGCATCTAATTGTTTACGTAAGGTAGCATAGTAAGGTAATTTTAAGTGACAGTTTTAAAATCGCATTCTGCCTTTCAAGGTATTAGATTTTCTACGTAATATTGCCTGGGACTGGTAGCATGCCCTCTTTTCAAGCATTTGATGTTCAGCTTTTTTTTTATTAATTGCAAATGTTAATTAAAGACTGTGGAAAACAAACTACTGATTACAATATTCTAGTACTAGAAACAATAACCTGTTTCTGAGAATCAATGTCACTGAGTCATTATATGGTTTTAGTTTCTGAATTGTATCTGTTTCAATTATGGTTTTGTTTTGTGGGTTTTTGTTTTTGTTTTTGGTTTTTTTTTTTTCATTTTGAGTAGTAAGGGAGTTTTTCTGTGTTGTGTTCTGGTAAGGAAACAGTCAACAGAGTGTGCAGCTTCCAAAAGGAGCTTGCAATTTAAATTGAAGCACAGGAGAATTTGAGAGGTGAGCCTGAATTGCCAAGTATGAGTAGTCTGGAGCCATAAAAGGAACCAATGAACATACATGCAGCATTTAAAGACAAATGATATCTGGAAGATGTAACCTGAGAGCCAGAAAGCTGCCCACTTGTAGACACATTAAACTAGGGCAGAAATGATCAGAGTGCAGACTAAAGAGTTGATGACAGTCCCAGATAAAATTGGTTTTGCTTGTTTGCTGTGTTTGTATTTTTCAGATAGTTGAATAATCTTGAAATTACATTGCAATGAGTTTTAGTCATAGTGCCAGGATGAATTACATTATCACCAGTCAGGTTGTGTGTGTTGCAATAAAGTGTCTTTTCAATAAACAGAATGACACTAAAACACTGAAGAAGTGGATGGCTGAAGTGGATGTTTTTCTGAAGGAAGAGTGGCCTGCCCTTGGTGATTCAGAAGCACTGGGAAAGCAACTTGAGCAATGTACAGTGAGTATTACCTGCCTGCTTGGTTGTTATTCAGTTCTTCTCTATGAGCCTAGCTCATATAGAAGTTGCACAAATCACTACTGTTGCTGAAAATAAATTCATGTTTTAAGGGGGTTGTCTTCTGCAATGTATTTGAACCTCCTGCATTTCCTGGGTTTGAAGGAAAATTCTATTAAAAAATTGGAAACTTTAATTCAGTGAGGAGGCATACAGTGACTATATCATTATGTATTTATAGCAGGAGCAAAACATCAGGGAGGGTATTTGCAGCAAATAATAAGTTAGTAGCCTCTTAAGATAATGGTTTATTTACTTAGTTGAGTTTACAAACATTGCGTGTGTGTTTGTTATAAACTGTATAATCTATGGCAGAAGATCTTTATCTATTATTCACACAATGATTTACAGGTTTTTTTGGTTGTACCCAAAGAACTTGCAGGTATTGTGAGTTACATCCTTTTTTCTTTTTTTCACTAAACTTACAAGTTTCAGGATTTTGTCCCTGCAGAGTTTTAAAACATCATGAAGTATTGATACTTCCCATCACAGGGTTTACAAATTCCTCTGCCTGTCCCAACAGAGTGTGTTAAGTGCAGTGAATCTTGTGCCATGACAGTCCCTGTCTATGTGTTCAATGGAATTTACAAGTTCTGTAAATATTCTGGCAGGATGTGTAAATATTATGAAACACACATACTGATCTTACAGAACTATGAGCTCCTCAGACTTTCTCTCCTACCCCTTATTTAAATAAAAATGATTATAAATTATATAGGACACCTCTTATCTCTACAGAGCAGTTAAGTTATATGTAACTCCTTTAGAACCTGTCACCTGAATTTATGAAGAGTTTACACAAATATTAGCCATTACTGTCAAATATATAATAAAACTACCAAAATCTTCATCATCTTCTATGTGTTTACACTGCCAGCTTCTTCTACTGTGTAGGAAGCCCCGGTGACATCTGCAGCACTGAAGAAGGCCTTAGGAAATAATATTGGAGATGGCAATCTAGAGCTACCTTAGGGCTTAAATAATATTCAACCACAAATATAATTCTAATAAGTAGACATTACCAGAGAATATCACCATTCAGATCATTTTAACGGAGTTATCAGGTAAATTACCAATCCAAGGGAAATGCTGGGAGAGTTAATAAGATGGATTCACAAATAATTTTACACCATTATGATGGGATGCTCTTGCGCAAATCTGAATAAGAGGTCTAGGCATTGTAATAGATATATGTAATATAACAGTATACATGTGTATATATATAGTATATGCATAACATTTAAAACTTTGTTATATGTTTTGTAAATGAACTTCATCTGATATAGAGTAGCTTACCACATTGTAGCTGCTCATTCCTTTTTTTATTTATTTTCATGTTTAAATCTGTAAATTGTGCTCATTTGACTGGAGATCTGGACCAAAGACATGTCAGAATCTCATGTAGACATGTTTTGACAGGGATAGTGTATCTGAAAAATTGTGTGAATGCCTCTTGCTTAATCTTCTGCTATTCCTTAGGCTTTAGTAAATGATATCCAGACAATCCAGCCCAGTTTGGACAGTGTTAATGAGATTGGGAAGAAAATGAAGAGTGAAGCAGAGCCAGAATTTGCTTCCAAAGTAGAGACAGAACTAAAGGAGCTCAATGATCAATGGGAACACATTTGCCAACAGGTATCAATTCTCCCACTGTGACTGGTTCATTTTAAATTAGTAATCAGATTTCTCATTGGCATAATTTGTCCTTCTATGTGTATCCGGTAGAAATTGAATTAAATTTAGACATTTTTGCTTCACATTAATTAAACTTCTATTTTATAAATTTTATTTAGCATGTAGCAATGCATGTAAAAGTATATATATTTATATTATAATACAATAACTTACTGTTTCTATAACAAAGCTATATACTAATAACTGTATTCATGAAGTTCAACAAGGCCAAGTGCATATTCCTACACCTGGGTCAGGGCAATCCCAAGCACAAATACAGGCTGGGAGGAAAATGGATTGAGGGCAGCCCTGAAGAGAAGGACTTGGGAGTGTTGGTTGATGAGAAGATCAATATGAGCCAGCGATGTGCGCTTGCAGCCCAGAAAGCCAACTGTCTCCTGGGCTGCGTCAAAATAAGTGTGACCAGCAGGTTGAGGGTGGTGATTCTCCCCCTCTGCTCCACTCTTGTGAGACCTCACCTGGAGTACTGCATTCATCTCTGGGGCCCCCAACATAAGGACATGTACCTGTTGGAGCATGTCCAGAGGAGGGCCAAGAAGATTGTCAGAGAGCTGGAGCACCTCCCCTATGAGGACAGGCTGAGAGAGTGGGGGTTGTTCAGCCTGGATAAGAGAAGGCTCCCAAGAGACCTTTTAGCAGCCTTCCAGTACTTCAAGGTAGCCTATAGGAGAGATGCACTGATGAAGATTAACGAAATAATTAATACTTTTAGATATTTTAGAAGATAGTCCCTGGGTGATGCTTTTTCAGATTTGTTTTCTGATGACCTCAGCATATGGTGTGGAGTCTTGTTATAGGATCATTGAAAACTCATTCTGCACAGCAATGACACACTAAAAAAAGGATGTCTACCTGTGTAATACTTTGTCAACTTCCTATTATTAATATCTATATAGTTACTTGTTAACGTCTACCTAATTACAATAATGTTGTTAGTATAGGATTTAATTTGGTTCTTTCCAGGCTAAAATATTGCCAAGTTTGTACAGTAGCCTTGCTTCAAGTACCATGTAATGTTTTCTTTCTTAAAGGCCTATGCTAAGAAGGCAGCATTAAAAGGTGGTTTGGATAAGACTGTGAGTCTCAGAAAAGATTTATCAGAGATGCATGAATGGATAACACAAGCCGAGGAAGAGTATCTGGAAAGAGACTTTGAGTATAAAACACCTGATGAACTACAGAAAGCTCTTGAGGAACTGAAGGTAAAAGATGAACTAATTCCTTGAGATGTGTTTAAAGTTCTTTTTGAAGTTTTTGTTGTAAGGAAAGCCTACTCTTTCATTTAGAAAGGTGCTTTTTGAAATCTCCTTGTTAGCCTTAATTTAAAGAAGCAGGTTAATTGAAGTAATTTCTATTTGGAATATGTTGGAAGATATTTAATCTTTCTTAATACTGTATTGCTTTTTTTTTTCCCCTCTCTGCTTTATTGGATACTTTATTTTGATGCAGCTTCAGCATTTGTTCACTTAAAGAATAATTCCTAAGAATCAGGTGTTAGCAGCAGTTAGCTGATAGAGTTTTATGTCTTCCTTTTATATTAGAAAGACAGAAAAAAAAATATTTAGTACTTCAGGATGCATGTTGGTATTTACTAAGCATGCATGATATATTAATTCATTTCTTTAATATAGCAATACTGAAACAGTATATTTTTGTCTCAAGTAAATAACGTTTCTTTCATGTGCGATAAATATGGCCTTTGAACAAAAATCACTAATTTGTGATTCGTGCTCAGATATACTGTTGCTCAGCCACTGGATGCGGGCTTGATTTTTATTTCATAGGTGAATTGTTTGGCCAGTGCTATTCAAGGAGTCAGATTATGTGGCCTTAACAATCTATCCAACAGTATGTTTGCAAACTCTTAAGTGTCCATAGGGCTTTGCCAGTGTTCTACATCATCTGACCATGCTACTTGTGATCTCTTTATTTACTGACAAAAATAACTTGATGTTAGTCAAAATATATGGAAATATATGGAACACGTTAGATTCATTGTAAATAAGACAAATCAAAAGTAGACATCTGCTCTAGAGATACAGTTCTTAGTAATTAAATAACAAACCTCAATGCTATACATTGCACTGCATAATAAAAAATAAAAAAGGCTAAATGTATAGTTTTAGACAACCCCCATGGATTTCCTAGTGAATATTCTGTACTTCCAGCTGAAGTACAGGGATGTTCAAACTGTGACACCTTGACCTATGCAGACAACCATATCATTTGTCACGCATCCCTTCACCTGTTCCGGCTGATCCTTTTCCCTGAAGGCTTGCAACCATCTCTGCTGTCACACAACAAGCAAAATATGGACCAGAACTGCAGCCTATTTCTTCCCAAGGCTAAGAAAGAGGAAAGCCAGGAGCAACCTAGTAAGCTTATGCTGGCAATGACAGCCTGATCCTGATTATTCTGGTTCATGGACTTCCTCAGAACCAGAGAGAAAGAAGGTTGTTGGGAACAAGGTTTCATTTTAATATCTTCAGGCCAGGAACTTCTCATCTTAAATTCCTGTGAAGACCAGTACACAATGATGACACTATATATACCAATCCCTCTGTTTTCAGTAGTCATATTACTCCAGTCGTAGACAGCATCCCATTGTAAGCTGTCAGGGGAAACAATGCTAGGCATGACAATCTTATATTTTGTTAACGAGATGGCATAACAAGGAGAACAGCAAAACGTGGAGGAAGAAAGTTGGGAATTGGATTGATTAGTTGTGGTTACTTAGGCTAAAATGGGGAAAAGGTGTCATGTTGGTGGCTGCAGATCAGTTACATATGATTTATTAATTATTGGTTTTAATTCACCATCAATTTGTGGTTCTCTGTCCCTCAGGTTTTTGTTTCCTGTATCTGTCCTCTTAAACTTCTCTGACTGAAGTCTTAACACAGAAAGTGCTGTTTGGGAGAATGCTCCCTTTTCACTTTGTCCTCTCTTCGTCACAGAATCACAGAATGTTAGAGAT
>NW_010142414.1:0-5008 GCF_000699245.1 Pterocles gutturalis | reverse complement strand
CTTATGTCCCCAATTTGAGATGTACATTTGATATTAAATAGTTGCATAAATAATAGATATATTTAAATAAATATATTTTTTTAAATAGCTTACCCATGGCTGCACAGTACGTAATTTACATAATCTGCAACTGTGTGTGTTTGTTTATTAACTAAAGCAAAATGCTTCACAGCAATATGGAAAAAGAGACACACTCTGCAAAGTCAAAATAATTACCTTAAAATAAGTAATTTACAGGTACGAATTTAGAACAGCCTGCGTATCAGACTTTGTGTGGATTTTTCACATGTTGAAATCTAAATTTATCTGATTTTTTTTTTTAATACACTGAGATGCTATTTTCTAGGAGAGAAGAGACCATCAAGCCTTATTCTTGTTAGTACTGTGAGACCTTATCTTAAATTCACTGTACTGTTAGGATCAATATTTCTTTGGTCAGCACATCTCGAACAGAGCAGCTGAGCTGATACAGAATCTTTGAAGTGTGCCACCCTTCTCACCCTGTCCAAAAGCAGAAGCACAGTAAGCCATTTACATTTATTGCCACATTTTCTGTGAGTAGCATTTTATCCCTCTGGAGATGCATCTTACTCTCTTTTAATTAAAATTTATTGTTGTAATTTACATGATGTATTGTTGTCACATACACTGCTGCTCTTCTGTCACCATTTTCAAGAGCTCTTTGAGATCTATCTGACCTATGGCACATCTAAATTTTTCCACAGGTCAATGTGTAGGTGTTTATAACAGGTATTAAACTCAGAAAATGGTTGAGCACTGTAATTTCATCACATTAAAAGAGTAGAAACGCAGCAGTATATCTGATGAAAATACAGGCTTTGTGTATTCTGACTGGAGGAAATCCTGCACCCGTGCAAGACAACAAGAGACATCTCACCCACTATGCAGAGTGGGAAAAGGCTTTGGTCTGCAGTGGATAGTAACAGGCATAACTGGAAACCTAATACCGGCTCTTAGTCCCAAAATGGAACTGGACACCCGTCATGCTGGGTGCTTTGAAAACACATAATAAAATTATGGTCCCTGATCCAAAGACATTTCATGGTAACTGTAGAAACAGAGACCACAAATGAATCTACTCAACAGCTATCAGGGCAGAGAGCATGGGATGGCAGGGAAATCTACACATGCTGCGAGGACAAACCATGGCACGTCCCTGCCACAGCTGACAGAAGGAGGCAACGCTTCCGCCGTGTACCCCCCAGGCCACCACCATCCCCAAAACAGAGATGGAGAAATGCAAAATGGGGGCCCAGGCAGACTTGCACAAGCAAAATGTTGCACGCACGAGAACAGAGAGCGAGTACAACCAGACTGTATGCTGCCTGGCCGTCAAACCTGCAGGCGAATGGTGCACAAGGGCACCTCGCACTTGGTGGGGCATGATATCTTACATTCAGACCCAGCTCCCTCTCCTTTCCTCCGCTTTCCACACTTGTATTCATCAAATATTCATAGACTTCACCAGCAAACAAATGGAAGAAACACTGGCCTTGCAGTCAAAAAAATACACAGCTGAGAGAAGAACCGAGCTCTAGTCACATACCCATTGAAGAGCAGAACTGTTGGTTACTGAATCCCAGGGGTTTCATTTCCCTGGAAAACAACTGTCTTCCTCACCGTCTTGGTCAGTGCTCTCTGACTTCTTTGTTTAATGTCCGTGCCATATATTTCCACAAGCAGTTGCAATGCTCTTACTACCTGTTCTCCGGCACACTACGTGCCTGCACGCTGGCATACATTAATACAAATGAGTTTACATTGTATTTCAGTTAACGACATTTAAATGTGACCACGCAAAAGTCTGCACTGCAACTAATACGAATTTGTTTAATTATACAGTTCTCAGAGCTTACTTTCTTTGTGTTTGCAGTCCTGTATCCTGAGTGTCTTTGTGGTTTGGTGTAGGAGGAGGGCATAATTAAACTTTAACAACTTTTCTTTATTAATTTCACTTAACAGTCCCATGGAGGGGAGAGGAATGGCTGTAATTTATTGCCTTGCCTGCTGCAAGGAGAAAAGCTATAAAATAATACTTGGGATCAGATTTCTACCTGGACCTCAGGGCAAATGAGGACATCCTCATCTCCTCCTCTCCCAAGCACCCAGGAGCAAGTTCTTAACCTACAGGTAAGCAGCTCCTCCTGTGCCTTCCTGTCCCAATACTTCCCACTTTTTCCAGTCCAACAAATGTTTCTCCCTGACCACTTCTGTGCTCACCTAGAAGGAGTTTTGCCATGCAAGAGAATCAGCTGCAGGTTTCAGTTTATCATCCCAAATCCAGCATTAGTTCATTCATTCTGAACTCCCATGCATGAAGGCTAGTTCAGGTCGACGCAGAAATACAGCTGAGCTCTTCAACAACAGGTTCCTCCCTCCCAGTAAAATTTGCCACCATAATTACTGTCACCCCTGCTAGCAGCTAAAAAATCAGCGCAACGAGAGGCAGCAAAGCCAAGCACGTCACCTAGCGTACCCCTCCGCAAGCCTGCGGTTGTTCTCTACATTTCTTCCATGCCGTTTGACAAGACTTGTTAAAATGCCCAAAGCAATTAAGTTTCAGCGTCTTCCTTTGGGAGACAATTCCAGGTTGTAGCAGATTTCACTGTCTTGACGAGCTCCCTGATAGTCTAAATTTCACTTCTTAACAATTTCCTCTCATTATTTCCTTCTTCAGCCCCATTGTCAAACCCTTCCTCTTCAACCAGCACTACATCCTTTAGGTAGATAAAACCATTATCTACTATTCTTTCCTTATTTAACCACCACGTTCCCCACATCATTGTTGCTCCTCTTGGTAACAGAGACGAAGGATGAATTCAGCTTTCCCGAAGGCACATTAGCCCATTGTGCCAGGACAACTTGCACTCACATTGTTAGTCTGGGAGCCTGCATGAACGCCGTCATTTATCTAGACAGTCATAAAGAAATTCATTCAAATTACAAAAATATTTACTCCCTAACACTTTCCTGAAACAGCATGATTCTGATCATTACTGGGCATGTGGCAAATGTCACCTTTTTGTAAAGAATGTAGAAATGATGTGAGAGGGGAAGACTAAAGTCCAGTTGCAGAGCTATAGCAGGGTGGAAGGTGACTCTACCTTTCAGACTCACCTGATTTGCCTTGCGTACATTATATAGTTTAATTCCATGTTTACTTAATGTGTATAAATACATAAGACTATAGATAGATTTTAATCATTTTCAGTATTCAATATAAAAAACCATCAAACCAAAAAAAATCGCTAAAATTTTCCGTATTTGATGAAAGACCTCTAGATACATGCCATTCATTTATTTTCTGCCCTAAAAAAAAAAAAAAAAAAAAAAAGACAGAGAAACAGCAGATAAGGGCATTTGCATTCTAAACTCAACAGTCAGCTGAAGTTCAGCTACATGCCTAGAAAATAAGCTCTTGAGCACGCCCTTGATGACACAAGAAAACCCATTAGTGTATCTTGTAAGCGCCTGCTAGAGTATCTGATCATTTCAGCTTGGTCAGCTATCATTCATCAACTCTTTGATAACAGATGTGAATTCAAACTCCCCAGATCAGATAAAAAAACGTGCCTGAGAGTTTTTAGGATGTAACGAACGTAAGCAGATAACAAATAGACGCGTGATCTCAAGAACCATGTTTCTGTGACTATAAAGACACAAGATCTTGTATACAACATCCAAAAATAACTCTTCATGTCAGAAAAAGCACGCAGGTGGCCTGCCTTACTGTCAAGCGGTGGAATAACAGCATTTTGCCAGTCCAATGCCAGAAATTAAGGGCAAAGACCACTCCAATGTCATGATCCTTTCTTTTCCCACCAGCCTAAGAAATACTTTCAGCCAACCAGGGCAGCTCCAACCACAGGTAAGTTACCAGCAAATTCTTTGTCCAAGAGAGAGCAAATGCAATAACACTATAACACTGCTATTACGTAGCAGCACAAGTGATAAGACAACCTCTGCATCCTTTCTTCTCACTCATAGCACAGTCAGGCACGATCCTGCTTTTAGTTTTTGGAGGGGAAAAAAAAAAAAAAAAAAAAAAAAGCAGTGACAATACTAGGAAACTGAATTTGGTTGCACTGTGCAACATGGTATGAATGAAGTTTGATTCTCAGAAATGCTGCAACATTTCAAGTTCAGAAAGTAACCCAATCAAGAATTTCAAATCTACATAATAAAGATCCCACCTCCTTTTTCAGTCTTGTTCATCAGCCCCACCGAGGCTAGCAGGAAGCACTTCCTGTCACTGGGGGTATTACATCTAGTGGGTCAAGAGATAATTCCCCAATTTGTTTTATCTTAAAGTCTGCAAATACAATAAGACAGGGTAAGGGTCTGACAAACCCAGGCAGTCCCTGCATAAAAATAGTAGACCTTTATGTTGATGGTCCTGGGTTAAGCTGAGACAGAGTTAACTTTCTTCCCTTTACCCCTTTAATTCTCTCCCCTATCCTCGGGTGGTGTGGGGGGACTGGGTGAGCAGGTGTGTGTGAGTTGGCCCCCAACCAAGGGCAAACCCATCACATTGATGCTGGGAGTGCAACTTCCAAACTTGAGCGGGCAACCAATGAAGAGGAAGCAAGCTATGATGAGAAACATAAAAATAAGGAGACAGAAATTCTACGACAAACGTCATACAGCTCCTGGTGAAGACCCAGAGGTGGCCCAAGCCTTTCACAGCTCCCTTTGTGCTCTGTTGGAGGCACGCTGAGGCTGCCAGAGCTGGGGCTAGAGCATAGCACGAGAGCAAAGGTGTAGAGAGAAATGAGGTCTTTGTGTAACAATTTTAACTGTGCTATTAATGAGGCTTTTCTATATTCATGTGATAATTAGGATTACCTTAAAGCATTATTTATACTATGAATAAATTCTTTGCTCCATATATATGGTGTATTCCCTTTTTAAGGGTCTTCCTGTTACACTTTTGTATTTTATAGATATATTTTTATGATATATATAAAAATAGACATATACTCTATAT
>NW_010142413.1:0-12721 GCF_000699245.1 Pterocles gutturalis | reverse complement strand
CAGGTAGGAGGGGCTGCAGCAGGGGAGCAGGGCAGAAATAAACCCAGACAAATCTCTGGTCAAATAAACCAGCTATTTACCCACTGCTACGGTTCTTTGGAGTCAATTAGCTCATTGCTAGATATCTACGAAATCAAATTCTGTGAAATTCTATGAAATTTGCCTCTTAGGTACCACAAATAATCTTCCTTAGTGCAGCAAAGTATCGTTTTAAGAAAGAATTTTAGCATTTTAAATGCTGATTGCACTTTCAGAGAAACACTGCTTTTGGAAACATGAACCAAGGTCTTCATTTGCTGAATGGGAAGCTTAATGTAGAGACAGAAAAAAGAGCAAAGCAGACCAATGAAGAAGATGCATTTGGGATTTTTTTCATTATTCAGCCTGTGCAGAGTGTTTGGGAGATCTTTGTTGTGCAGAGTAAGCAGTAGAGCTTTCAGCTCTCCCATTAATTTTAACAGTGGGAAGAATTCCAGTATGATTGCTCTGATATCTTAACACTTCGTGCCTAGTTTGCTTTGGCAAATTGAGCTAATTAATCGAGAGCATGGCCCTTTGAGAGGGGTGTAACCCCAGATCTCACTTCAAGGGCAAGACAACACCCAAGAGGAGATGAAACGATGTCCTTGGGTGTCCTCTTGTAGCCGTGCTGGCTCTCGGCAGTGCTTTGACCAGTGGACTTTGTACCTGAATCAAAAATTCCCAGTTTCTGTAGATCCCAATTCTCTCTCCCTTCTCACCACGCTGCCGAGAGGACTGGAGACACGGAGCTGAAAGGGGTTTGTATCTTGGGCAGTTAGTCCAGGGCATCCCTCGCTACAAGATCCTGGTCGAGGCAATAATTTGTCAGGGTTTAATAGGTGGGAAGAATTTTCTGTGCCTGGTGAGAGCTGTATGATGGTAAAGATGAGTGCTAGACAGGGACGGGGACTGCACTGGGGATGTTTCGAGTCCTGAGAAGGGCTCACTGAGAATCCAGCCCATGCTGTGGTCACCGGGGGGTTCCTGGCTGCTGCTTCTGAGGCTTCAGCTGCGAGTGGACCGTGGGATTCAGGTTTTGGTTGGGCAACCCTCAGTTTGAGTTTTCTTGTTTCAGCTCTACAAAGTCGTGGGTTTTTTTGGGTTTTCAGGCCCTGGGATCGCTATCAACAGCATTAGCATCTCCTCAACCTTCTGTGCCACGGGTTCAGAGGATGGCTACCTGCGGCTGTGGCCACTGGACTTCTCAGCTGTTGTCCTGGAGGCGGGTGAGTAGAGCTGGGAGCAGTGCCAGAGCTCCGCTGCCACCTCTCCTAAAGCAATTCTCATGAACGAGGGTGTCTTTTCTGCCTGCTGTCACTAGGCGTGACTGGCTTGGAAGTCTTAGAATCATAGAATCCCAGAATGGTTTGGGTTGGAAGGGACCTTAAAGATCATTGAGTTCCACCCCCTGCCATGGGCAGGGACACCTCCCACTAGCCCAGGTTACTCAAAGCCTGTTGTCTCCAAAAACCATTATTCCTGTTCATTCTTGTAGCTGTCGGGGTAAAGGCAGATCTCCTGGTGAGAACAGGATCTCTTGCGTTGAAAGCAGGTGCTTTGTCTTGACTCCTGTGTCTTTCCCCAGAGCACGAGGCCCCGGTGAGTTCTGTCTGCATCAGCCCCGACAGCCGCAAAGTCCTGTGCACGACCGCTGCTGGGAACCTGGGCTACCTGGACATCCAGTGCCGGGACTATTACACCCTCATGCGCTCCCACGAGGACTCCGTGTTGGCGTTCTCGGTGGAGGGGACTTGGAAGCAGATGGCAACCGTGTCTCGGGACAACACCATCCGAGTCTGGGACCTGGTCTCCATGCAGCAGGTGGGTGAGATGAGGGTCAGTAGGTGTCTTGCATTTATTAACAGCCTCCCTGGTCTCTGCTCGGTCTGGTTGTCAAAGCTCCACTCTTCAAGAGCCCTTAAATGTCCTCCCTGAGGCATGGGGGTACCATGGGTAAGAAATCCTTGTGGAGTATGGAGTTCTGAGAGTTTTGGCTTAATGCACAGTTTGGCCTTAGCTTCGGAAGGCATTGTTAAACAAAAATGTTTTTGGCCTTTCAGATTGCAGCCTTTCAGTACCTAAAGGGGGGTTATGAGAAAGATGGGGGTAAACTTTTTAACAGGACCTGTAGCAATGGGACAAGGGGTAATGGTTTCAAACTAAAAGAGGAGAGGTTTAGACTAGATATAAGGGAAAAATATTTTACGCTGAGGGTGGTGAAACACTGTCCCAGGCTGCCCAGGGAGGTGGGAGATGCCCCGTCCCTGGAAACATTCAAGGTCAAGTTGGATGGGGCTCTGGGCAACCTGGGCTAGTGGAAGGTGTCCCTGCTTGCTGCGGGGGGGTTGGACTAGATGGCCTCCATGGTCCCTTCCAGCTCAAACTATTTGATGATTCTGTCATTCTCTGATTCTAAAAATATTTTCTTCCCCTCCATTTTTTGAATATTGCTTTGTAACCCACAGCACAACACCAAGGGCTTTAGCTAAACACCCAAAGGCTTTAGATCCACCCAGGCAGGATGGGATTTCTGCCGTGGGACGCACTCACAGCGGAGGTCTGCGGTGGTTTGGTGGGTACGGCTGCCAGGCAGAGCTTCATCCAGCCCAGTGCCCACACTGTGTCTGTTCCCCGCAGCTGTACGACTTTGCGGCCGCAGAGGAAATGCCGTGTGCCGTGGCTTTCCACCCCAGCCAGCAAGTCCTGGCCTGTGGCTTCAACAGCGGCATGGTGCGCACCTTCAGCCTGGCCGCCTCCGACCTCCTGGGGGAGCACAAGTGAGTGTGGGACCGGCACCGGGCAGGTCCGGGTCTAACTGGGGGTGTCCCGCCAAGAGCCCCAGCGATGATGGTGGAGGTGGGAAAAGTGCTTTGTTTGAGCCCAACAATCTCCATGCCCCAGCTAAGTGGATTTCAGGCAGAGATAGGCTGCTGTGCCAAGGCTCTGGGGGGGAAAGTCCAGCCTGGGAGGGCTCTGAGGGCTTTCTGTACACGTGGGGACTTCCTGGGGGACAGCTGGCCAACAGCAGGGAAGAGCTTGTCCTGGAGTGCAGCTGAGCGGGCAGCCCTCGCGAGCCTCGGCGTGGGACGCGGAGGATGCTCCAAAGGGAGAGGGAGCGTGTCCTGTCCAGGGACAGCTGGAGCTCTGTGCTTGCTGCTCGGCTTTCCAAAACGTTGGAGTGTTGATTGTCCTGGGCTGCTGCAGGAGTGAGCACAGTGGGGTTCCCTGCCTAGCCCTGGTTATTTTGCTCCCCTGGGTTCTTCACCGTGTTGTACTCAAGGTCACCACTGTTTTCTGGGGGTTGGTTTGTTTTTTCTCCTTTCTTTTTTCACGTTTTCTGCCTTCTTGCAGGCAGCACCGCACTGTGATCACGGGGCTGACCTTCTCTCCCGACGGCAATTTCATGTTCAGCTCCTGCTTGCAGGGAACACTGGCTCTTTACAGCTGTGTGGCGCAGAAAAGCAACGTCCTCAGAGTCCTGGGTAAGACTTTGGGCTTGGGGCTTGCCTTTCTTCTTTTTTTTTTCAGTAGCACAGACATCCCAGCACCAAAGCCAGCCCAGACTCAGCCTACTCAGAGCTATTTTCTGATGAACTGTGTAATTTCTGTCTGTACCGTATCGGTGAGCAAACCCTGGTGACTGCCAACCCTTCCCTACCTGTCCTGGCTCAAATGCTCGCAGCTTGCTCGGTGTTTTGATTTAATGCACGGGCTGGAATCGCAGAGACCTGCCCTGTCGGGTCTGGGATCAACAGCGCATTGCCCAGAAGCAAAACCAGTGTAGAATCTTCCTACGTACTTATGTCCCAGCCCTGACTCTTTCCATTCTGTGGGTGTGCAGTTTAATTTGTTGAAATTGGCTCGTTTCCTAGCAAAGAGGTGTGCCGGTGAATGGGGAAGGTGGAGAGCTGCAGGCAGGGGCAGCCGCGCAGGGGCCGGGTGGTTTGGGAAGATTAATGTCACGTTGAACGGACGCTTTGGAAATGAGCTCTGGCAGCAGGAGCCTGGGCAGGGAAAGGGAGAAGGGGAGCTGTGTGGTGAAATGTTGTACGAAGAGGAGGGTCCTGCCCCAAAAGTGAGCAGTTGAAGGAGGTGGAGGAGGAATAGGGGCTCGGAGAGATCAGGGAATTTGTCCAAAATCACCCAGGTTTGGTGTCAGTGCTGCAGCTGGACCTTCACGTGGTGGCTCTGCTCTGAAACTGTGTTTGCTGCCTGGCCATGTTCCAGGGACGAAACGGTGGCACGTTGGCAGTGGGATAAACACAGGGAATTGCTGTGATTTCTGTGATTGTTAGACTTTGGGTCTCTGCCCCTGGCCCGCTGTCGGCGTGGTGGGGTTCAGCACTGGCTTCATTCTGCAGGGTTCAGACACCCAGGCTGCGTCTGGGATCTCGCATTCGTAGGACCTTGCCGCAAATTCTGGTGACGTTAAAAGCTAAACACTAAAATCAATTTTATGCCCTTGGCTTTGTTCAGCTCTCCTTGAAAACACCGTGTGCTCAATCAGGCGACAAGCCGTGTGTTCAGACCTTGTCTTTGAGCTGCTTCACTGCACGCTTGGGGTATTGCAGAGACAATTCGTAGCATCTTCTACAGCGGACGCTGCTTCTTCCTCAGACCAGAACGTTACCTGAGGCTGATGCAGAGGCAGGGGAAGGTGCTGCTGACCGGTACCAGCCCCGTGGCGGAGCCAGCTGTCCGCAGCCTGGCCTTTCCTCCTCTCTTCACTCTCTCTTGCTGTGTCCCTCAGGGAACGTGGTGGCCCGGGATGCCAGGAGCGGTCCGGAGGCGCTGGTGGTCAGTGGGGACAGCCAGCTCCTGGCCTTCGTGGGTCCCTCCCAGTACGTGGTGACGGTGATGGAGGCGTGCTCGCTGGACGAGGTACCCAGTGCCCCCCCCCAGCCCGGGGCGGGGGGCTGTCACAGCTGAAATCTCTCACCGTTACGGTTTGGTGGTGGTTTGAGTTTTACTGATGGTGTGGGGTAAATCAAAAGTTCAAAGTACTTCAGTGAAAAGATGCTTTGATTAGAATAGCCGCAAATTTGCGGAGTCGAAAATGAGGAGGACCACAGTAACTTACAAGTTATTCTAAATGTGTGTGTGTGTGTATATATATATGTACAAAGCATGCAAAACTACAAGGAATTCTAAATATATAGATGTGTGTCTGGCATGCCTTGTACATAAAACAGACAAATAATCAGCATGGAATATGGATCCAGTAAAACAGTTACACAGGGGTGCTGGTGTACAAAAGGGGCTCTCCTCTTCCTCTGTAACAGAGGTAGATGAGGAAACCAGCCTACCAAAAGTTCCCCCCCTTTTCTTCTCGGGTTTAGAGTAAATAATCACAGTGCCTTGGCACTCCTCAACGGGGGATCGTTGAGCCTCGAGAAGCAGAACTTCGCCCAGGCCTGATGTGTCCCTCAGGGCAGTCAATCCTGCGAGGCGTCCCGGCTCAGGGGATGCTGGACAGAACCCGCTGCCGTCCCCAACAGCTCAGGGGGTCTCCCTTTTGGGTTGCTATTTATGGGGTCTGAGATCATTGTCTTTTGCCAGATCCCTTTCCATTTCAGCCCACCTTGGATGATATAATGTTCTGGTGGGATACAATAGCTGCCACCGTGTATCATCCCCGTGGGCATGTATCCAAGTGCAGGTGGGGTGATTATTTGAGGGGAGCACCAGTGATTATTTGAGGGGACACCAGGCACATTGAGGGGTGCTCAGCGCTCTGAGTCACCGTAAGGAGGGGAACCAGAGACCAGGGACATCAGGGAGGTGCCACCCCCTTGAATACCCAGCGTCACAGTTGGTTTCTGTCTCACCCTGATCAATGTTTGATCCAGGAAGGGGAGAATTGCACCAGGTATCTGGGGTCTGAGGAGGATGGGGGCATTGCACTACCACAGGGGGGAGCGGGGTGCTGTGGGGTGCTGCGGGCTGGAGGGGAAATCCCCGCAGGCAGCATCGGAGGAGACAGACCAAGGTCCTTGTGCACCGGTGCGTTGGGAGGGCCCTTCCCTGCGCGGCAGATGCTCGCTCAGGGTGCATACCTGGGAGACAGAAACAACAAAGTCAAGGTTTCTTCTTCTCCAGCTTCGTTCCCCTCTAGAAAGAAAATCTGGAGGGGGGCTGTCAGCTCCAGCCTCTCTTTGGGGGCTGCTCTCCGGGGCAGCAGGGACATTGCCTGGACCCTGCAGCCCCTCGTTCGGTGTGGGGGGATGGGAAGGGTGTGGAGGGCTCCGTACCTCGCGTTAGGAGAGCCATGGGAGCGATGCTGAGTTCTCTGCAGTTCAGCATCTCCTTGTTTCACAGCTGCTGAGGGTGGACATCAGCACCCTTGATCTGAACAGCACGGCCTTGGACTCGGCGGTGAGAGTCTGCTTTGCTCCTGCGCCTCGAGGCGAGCTCCTGGTGGCCACTTCTTCCAGCAAAATCCTCGTGCTTGATGCCAAAACGGGACGGCTGGTGCGAGAGGTAGGACACTATGAAACCCATGCACTGAGGTCTTGTGTCAAGTGGGGCTGGGGCCATTCATGTCACTGTGGGAGGCTGAACGAGAGAAGAGCTCATCCCGGAGCTCACGGGCTTCGAAGAAACACTCATGGCAAGGCTGTAGCTATCCTGTGTGGTGAGCCTGAGCTTGTCCTTGTTTTCTGTGCTGTCACACCCCTGTCCTCTTGCTGAAGCATCAGTAAGGATGTGAACTAGCTCAGTCAATGCTGCTGGTGCCGTTCCTCGTCCTCAGGTGTCTCCCGTGCACAAGCTGTCCTGTTCTTCCCTGGCACTGAGCAAGGACGGCCGGTACCTGCTCACCGCTGGTGACAAGGTCATCAAAGTGTGGGACTACCAGATGCGCTTCGATGTCAACTTCCAGGTACTGCCCGCGAAGGGAGGGAGGGGTTGGGGTTGCATTTCTGAATCCCCAGAGAAGAGAGCAGCAATGCCCTCTGTGTGGCATGGCTCAGTGTCCCCAGTCCCAGGTTTGCCCAGTAGCTGAGAAATGCCGCCCTATTCCCACGCTGTAACAATGCCCAGCACTGAGCACGGGCTGGGGCTGCCAAAGCACCGCGGAGCGAAACCCTCTGCAAAGGACAGAGGTAAGTGTCACCTCTGTGCTAGGGACAGCGCCACCCAGAGAAGCTGTGGATGCCCCATCCCTGGAGGGGTTCCAGGCCAGGCTGGATGAGGCTTTGGGCAACCTGGGCTGGTGTGAGGTGTCCCTGCCCATGGCAGGGGGGTGGGACTGGGTGATCTCTAAGGTCCCTTCCAACCCAAACTATTCTGTGATTCTAAGAAAATGGCTCGCCCAGGGTTTCAGAGGTATGGAGAGCTGGGATGAGATCTTGGGGGAGGGTTTCAGCTTCTCCTTGCTTCTCCAGATCAGGGTGGTGAAGGTCAGCCCTGGGGTGATCAACCCGAGCACAGCAGGCATGGTGCTGGCCCTGGGAGGATCTTCTGGCACATGCAGACACTGGCTGGGCAGGAACCACCATCCTGACGGGACAGGATAGGATGGAGAAGTTCATGGTGTGCTCTCTTCCAGGTGTACATTGGCCACTCAGAGCCCGTGCGCCAGGTTGCCTTCACCCCAGACCAGCGGCATGTCCTCAGCGTCGGCGATGCCATCTTCCTCTGGGATTTCCTGGCTCTGCCTGCCGAGACCTCACCCCGAGCCGGGTCAGTGCACGGTGCCGGGCAGTGCCTCCCCCTGCCCTCCCTTCCCCAGCCCCTCGGGGTAACACCGGGCTCCTTGCCTTTCCAGGGCTGGCTCCTCCGCCTCCGCTTGGCTGCTGGGAGCAGGTGAGTTCGCCTCCTCCCGCGAGTTGCGCCGGATGGCAGGTTGGCAGCTCTTCGTGGCAGGGGTTGGGGTTGGTGGTTCCTTCCCCGAGGGAGTCATGTAGTGGGGGGCTAAGCAGCTAATTACCCCCAAAGAACAGTCTGCAGTTAATCAGCACTTCTTGGTGGGAGTCTGCTGAGGAGTGGATGTTCTGAGCAAAGTTCTGGGTTTTCTGGTGGGTCTTCCAGCTTTTGCTATCTGTCTTTTCCTGCCTCCATCTCTTCTGTTTTCTTCTTCCCTGCCCTCATTGTCCCTCTCTCTCTCTGTCCCTCCCTTTCCTGAAGAACTGAGGAGAAGTGGCTTCTCCTGGGTAAGCGGAAGCTGGAGAAATGAGCGTGGAGATATCACCATGGATCAACCCAGGAGATGAGAGCATCTCAGGGTTGAAGGGAGTTCCACTAACGCTTTTTTTCTTTTTTCTCCACAGAAGGGAGCTCTGAGAAGCTGAAGGCTGCCTCTGAGACCCCTCGGCAGATGGTGCCTCTTCCACTGTTGTCCTCGCCACCGTGTCTGGCTGTCAGCTCGGGCCACCAAGCAGGATGTCAGAGTAAGAGGAACGACTCGTAGGAAAGGGGAAAAATAATCCTATTTTAGGAAAACTCCTTGCCTAGTTTAGCAGCATCCTTGGAGCTGGCTCTGCCCATCATCCCCTTCATTCCCCAAAGCTGGACAAAGGCAGCTTGGGGTGTTTTTGCTTTATCCTCCAGTCTTGATACACCAAGCTGCTGGCGCAGCGTCTCTGAGGGCTGTGGTAGGACATACCCAGCAGGAGATGTCTGCTTTGCCCTGCGCCCGCACAGACGGGCTGTTCCTCCAGCTAGTTCTTCCCTTCAGGTATTTTCTCCGAGTCAGACAACGAGGAGGACGCAGGTCTGGCAGGCAGCAGCGGGATGGTGGCGAACAGAGATGAAGATGCCTCGGTCCTTGTGGTGGAGCCGGTCAGAAATGAGGAGCCGCTTGCTGTCAGGCCCAAAGAGAGGCAGGAGAGCTCCAAGTCTCCTGGAGAATCACCAAAAGGTAAATCAGGAGTGTTCTGAGCTCCGGTACAGGGCTCGGGTCCTTAGGGGTGCGATGTGCGCAGGTCTATCCTTGGAAAATAAAGCAAGCTCATGATTAATATGGTTCAGATAGACCCAGACACGTGCTCTGAGTTGTGAGTGAAGGGCAGCGATGCGTTCCTTGGGGCTCTGCCCTTGCAGGTGATTTATTGAGGGCAGTCAGTACTGAGGGAAGCTCGTGTTGGTCCCCAAGACCCCTTGTTCTGGCTCTTTGCTGCTGCTTCTGTGCACGCCAGCAGACCCTCTTCAGCTTGGAGGCAGTATCATCTCTAAGCAGCACGTTCTATTAAACCCAGCTGAAATGAAAGCTCCCGATGTCTCTATTAATAGCAGCACAGCCTCAAAGCCGAGCAGCTCGTGGCTAGCTGCCAGCACCAGGCAGCTGCCGGCGCTCAGCCCCAGGCAGGACTTGTTGGGAAGCTTCAACATAAAACCATGCCTCCGCCGCTCTCATTAAACACCTCTGTCTAGCTGGGGGGCTCATGCTTTCGCAGCGATGCCCAGGGCACGCAGCAGGGATGCCCGGGGGCTGTTCGCAGCGTGGTGGGGCTGAGTGGGATGATGGGGGGGCTGGATATTCCTCCTTTGCTGCTGGAAAGCTGGTGCCAGTGGCATAGGAGTGCATGTGATGCTGCGGTCTGATTTTTGCCTCCTCTGTGCATGTTTGCACACATGCAGCATCCAGAACCTAGCTGCTGCTCCCCACCCGTTCCCAGGAGCAGCATCCCATAGGAACTCTTCTTTTCTTTGTGCGGCAGAACCCAGAAAGGAGACCAAACATCCCCAGTCCCAGTGCTCCGTCCGCCCAGATTCCTACCGGCATTTCACTCCTCGCTTTAAGGCTTCAGTCCTCCCCAAGGTGAGAATTGTGCCGGGGCTGGTTCCCTGGGCAGGTGAAGAACAGGCATTTTGGGGCTGGGGTAGGTGGATTTTCCCCAGTTGTTTCCATTTTCCTCTCTGCTTGAAAGCAATTTGTGAAATTGGGCCTGATGTTCTATTAGAAACCCTCAACCCCCCTCTTCTCTACATGCAGCTCTTTCCAGACTACTAAAAAGTGAGTTGCGATCGACTCTTTTTTCTGTTCAGCAAATCTGCATACATTTTTATTCCAAAGAAATGGAAATGGCATGTGCTATGAAAGACGAGTGAGCAATGGAGTGAGTCACCACGCGCCCGTATTTGCGAGCAGATGCGTTGGCAGAGCAGGCTGGGGAAGGCAATCCGTTGAGCACGGCGAAGATATTCAAGGCAGGGCTTCTGCTCTGTTAACAAACGGAGCAATAACAAAACAGAAACTCAACTTTTTCCCCAGCTCTGCTGTTGGCGATGTGGGGAGAAGATACATTCCACTCGCACCCTCGATTCTCTCCTCTCTCGCTCCACCTGGGAGCATTCTCCCCTTGCCCACTGCCCTCCTGTTGGAACATCTCCATCCCTGAGTCAGCAAAACCCGCTGAACTCTCTCCCAGCAGGATGAGCAGGTGCTCGTCGGATGGGCAGCCGCTGCCAGCCTGCTGTGTGCCCCAGCTGAAAGCACCCGTGCCAGGTCTGGCTGGTGCTTTTTCTCTTTTGAGTGTGTACCCGCGCACTTTGGTGTTCAGCCAGTGATGCTGAACGGTGTGAGTACTGGCATGAACTGGGTGTGAGCAGGTGTGGGTGCTTGCACGGACGCTTTTTCTTACGTGGGTGTTGAATGTATCTGCTCGGGCCGTCCTTCTGGAGTTTATTTCAAGCCAGTGTCTGTTTTTCTCGCAGAGTTTCTCATCCCCTCCAGCTGGCAGCGAAGTCCTGAAGCTGAAGGCAGTGATCGGCTACAATGGGAACGGCAGAGGGAACATGGTGTGGGACCCAGACACAGGTACGGTGTTGGTAAAATCCAGGAACCCTTCTTTGCTACCGGCGACCGTTAGCTGATACAGGCAGACTCGGGCGTCAGTTGTTGAGTGGACAGAGCAGAAGTGAAGGGTCACACAAAGGCCAGCTCCCCTCCTTTCTCCAGGCTGGAGCGATGCCCAGCAGCTTTGCTCTGCTCAGGTTAGAGGCTGTGAGCTTCTGCTCCACTCAGCCTGATGGGAAGGATGCTGACAGGCTGTGTAGGAAAGTCAGCTTTTGTGTCTTACTGAAAAAAAAAGAATTTTCTGGACTGGTGATGTAGGTTGTATGTGCTGTACGTGAAGCCTTTACATGAAACACCCCATCTCCTTTGCCAGGCTTCTTTGCCTACACCTGCGGCTGCATCATTGTGGTTGAAGACCTGCACTCGGGGTCCCAGAGTCACTGGCTGGGCCACGCAGAGGAGATCTCCACGCTCGCCGTCAGCCACCATGCCCAGGTGGGAGAGGCTGCTGCTGCCCCGGGCTGGGCTTGGTCTGTGGCGCTTTGGGCTAAAGGCATGTCACAGGCTACAATCCCATTTATCCGTTCCTCCTTCTGCCTGATGCATGGAGACCTGGGGTTACAGAAATCAATATTTTTGGAGCCTAGCTATCCATGGCGCTGGCTCAGTGTGACAGTAACGGCTGCTCCCATCCTCCGGGTGATGCCACCACTCCCTCCTGCTGTCAGTTGAGGGCTCTTCTTGCAGAATCTGCCATTTCCCAGCCACATCGCTTCAAGTTGAGACAAATAGTCGCTAAGACTGACTAATGAGTTGTACTCCAATTACTTACCAAGCTCCCAGTGACAACACGTTGTTCTGTTAGGTTCTTGCCTCTGCCTCGGGAAGGAGGGATGGCGATTCCCACTGTCAGATCTGCATCTGGAGCATCCAGGACAGCGTTTGCACAGCGACTCTCTTCCACCACGAGACACAAGTACAAGCCATGGCGTTCTCCCAGGATGACAGATTCCTCGTTACGCTGGGTGAGTACACCCCTAACTCCGGGAGGGGGTGCCTGGAGCAGACAGCTCACGGAGGAAGATGCTGTAAGTGTGTGAAGGAGGTGCGAAGCTGTTGCCTCGCAGCCTCGGGACAGTGGATAATGCAGCGTGTAAAACTGCAAGTGACCCCAGCTCTTCCTGGGAGCAACCGCTGCAGAGGTTCTCGTTGCAGCTGAGCGTGTTTTCGGGGTGCTGCCACCAGCGTTTCGAGGGGAAGCACGCGCCCTGTGTGTCTCAGCTATGGGTGAACGCTGGGGTCCCCCCCGCTCCCCTTCAGCTTATATTGCCCCAGTCTGCTCATTTTTATTGAAGTTACAGCATTCTTCTGGCTCACTAGTGCTCGTTAAGCCTGTGTAAATACTTTGCAGTTACTATATATAGTATCCAAAGCGAAAAGCTTTCTTCTGGACTTCTTTGTGCTGCTTAGGTGGAATTGTGTAAAGCAGCCAGGCTTCAAACTGTGTGCCTCCTGCCAGGCAGCGATGCCAGGCGAGAGGGACGCTCAAGCTGTCTGTTTTGTTGAGGCAGGGGACATTTAAAGGACAAATATGCAATTAGTAAGCTCTTGTTTTGCATGAGAGAGGACCTGTGGAGCAGGCAATACACTCGGTCTGGGCTGCTGAGGCTGCCCTTGGAAAAAAACAAGCTTTGCTGGAGACGGCAGCTTTGAGCTCGCCACGGAGCAGCGTGGGAGAGGAGCCCTCCTCCTCCTCCAGCTCCGGTTGGGCTGCAGAGAAGGGAAACGCTGAAAGTCTGCCCTGAGATTATGGAGCAGGAGAAAGGCAGCAGGAGAGCACTGTCCTCCAGAGCTGGATGGAGCTGGAGGTGTTTGCCATCTCACCAAGGCCAGCGCCTTCTGCTGCCACCCAGATACAGTGACTTCTGTTAAGATGGGCCACGGAGATGGTCCGAGGCTGGA
>NW_010142412.1:22604-24038 GCF_000699245.1 Pterocles gutturalis | reverse complement strand
TCCCGGGTTCAGACACCAGCCCCGTCCTTCTCGGGGAATTTTAAGGGGAAAAAAAGCCCCTGACATGCTCACTCTTCTAGACTGAGTTTGTATTTTCCAGGTGTGGTCTCTGTAACTTCTCTGTAGAGAAGTTGCCTGTGCCTGGTTTTTTTTTTCTTCCCCCCAGAAAAAAAACTTTATAGAGCTGTTAGGTGGCAAGTCAGGATGGTGTGAAACAGGATTGAGCAACAACAACGCCCTTAATGTCGAGCCCCGGTGGAAACTCTCCCCGTGCTCCCCACCGTGCTCCAGCCACTCTCAGCCAGTCCTTATGACTGCAGGAAACACCTCCCGGTGAGGAAGAGAACTCGGAATGAGGATAAATGCTGTGACAGAAAAAAGGTACTGAATGAGCTGGCTGGACCTCTCCAGACTTTCTTCAGAAGTGCAGGAACAAGAGATCCTCAACGGGTGAGAAATGTTCAGGTCCTGGCTGCCCTGCAGCTGGCCTTGGACAGCAGCAAGGCTGCAGAGACAGGTGGTGTGGAAAGCTGCACTTTCGAGTTGCAGTTTCCTAGCCTGGAAACAGGCTCGGTTTCTGAAACGGGACTTGATTCTGTCAGTTTTGGTGGGTGGGGGGCAGGGGATGGATAGTTTTGTCTGTGTCAGAATGGTAAATTTTAATATCAAAACTTACTCTCGTGGTAAATTTCAATGTGTTTAGGACAGTGTAGGAGATCAGAGTTCTTAGAGAAGTCACAGGGTTAATGTGGATATGATGAATCACAGAAATGTTTAAAGGCTCTTTTAAGTGTGTAAGCACATCTCTTTTTCAGAGATGAGAATCAATGACTTGATTTTACTGGAATGATTCTAGACTCTAAACACTACTGTGAAAGCTTGTTTGTGTAACTCTGAGAGTGCCAAGGCACAGAGGGTAGAAAATTTTGTTTTCACAAAATGAAAAAGGGAGGAACATCTTGCAAGAACTTTTATTCGTAGCACTCCTTTACTTAGTGATGTTTGTTTATATTTGTCTATACATTATAACATTGATGACGTTTTCCCCCCACAGTTCGGTGACTATTTACACTGTTAGATGTTAAAAAACACTGAGAGTTTTCCTGATAATTAAATGCTATTTACAAATGAAGAAGCAAGGGTTGTAGGAACAAGTGCTAAAACTTCTAAGGTTTAGTGGCTTTTCCCACTAGGATGGCAGCAGGACCAGTAACAGAATAGGACTCTGAGTTGTCACTGGTACGTTTTCCAGCCTGATATCAGGATATAGGAACCAGCACAAATCCACAGCAGCAGCTAGCTACTTCTTGGAAACAAATCATCAGCATCTTCAAAAAAATGATTTTCATACTATGACGCACTTTGTGCTACTTCATCTCAGAGCACTTTCCAGGACAATATTGCTTTTTGAGAATAAAATGAAGCTCTTCCTAG
>NW_010142412.1:0-22573 GCF_000699245.1 Pterocles gutturalis | reverse complement strand
AAAGAGTGTTCCAGGAATATGATTTGTTACAAGAGCACTGGAAATTTGTGGATAAATATCAAGGACCAGCTCATGATTCAGTGACACACTCTTGAGTTGTGTAGTTCCTCAGTCTTTAAACTGCTTTCCTGGCACAAGTTTATCTCCACAGCTGAAAAACAGCTGTGTCACTCCTGACATCTCAGTAACACATGTAGTGGTTCTGACACAGCAGTTAATTAGATTTAGGAATGTTTTATAATCCCAATCTGTTTAGCATCAATTTGTGGTGAATTATCAAGTAACTTACTCTTTCAGGGAATGTGCCTGAACTTTAACTATTGGCTTAGACTACTAGTCTTTCTCTACCATCACTCACATTAACAGTCCTAGTAAAGTTTGCAAAGACAGTGAATTTAACCAATTGGAGGCATTAGATCAGATGTCAGAAAAAGTCTGATTTTTAGCATTGACCTGCTGCATGATTTAAAGTAGCATGATTCTCTTTCTGTGCCTGTTTAATATTTTATGTTCTTTTGGCCATAAAAGGTATTTATACAGATGAAAATACTTGCTTAAGAAGTGCTGTATGCCATCACTTAGGTAAAGCAAGCAGTTAAGTATCAGAAAAGCTTTAGATAAATATGAAAGAAATGTAAAAACACCCTTACAGGTAGGTTCAAACCAAGGGAGAACACAATCAAAATTCCAGCATGTGTGCTATCTAAAAGATATTTCTCTGTAGTTTGTTTCTGGAAACCTAAATGCACAAAGTAATTGGATACTTTTTTATAAAAGACTTGGTAATAATCTTGAATATATTACTTGTCACAAATATGCATTTCGTAAGAATGATTTTCATATCAGTGACAGCTGCGATAGACACTACTGAATCATGTACTTTCAGTATAATGGAATGAATCCTTAAGTAATTTCAATGCAATTACTTTAAAAAAATGTTTTATCGAGACAGAGGAGGAAAGAACCCCAACAACCAGTCAAAAGAAGGTAACAGCACCACAGTGGTGCCCCTGTTCTCAGCAGTGATCAGAAGTGGTATGTTTACTTCATGAGGATGAGCAGAGAAGTTCTGGGCCTCTTTCATCCTCCTTCATTGCTCAGAACCAGACTGCAGTCTCTGTGAGGGCCATGAGCCCAGAAATAAATGCTACCAAAGGTGAACTGGTTCATCTCATGCATTTGTCTTTTTTTTTCTTGACATACCAAATATTCTGAGGTATCTTACCCATACACATGCCACATATGACCATTATTACACCACATCACCAAACGATGACTATACTGAATAATACTTAAATACTTCATTAACACATTGCAATTATGAAACCCCTTAGCTAATAGTTCTCATCGTGACTGATAAGCCACTGAATGTCACTGCTTAGCAAAAGCACCTGTAGCTGCAGTGCATGATGCTATGGAGTGAAATGGGGTGGGAGAGAGGAAATCTGTGATAAAAATGTCATGTGTCAACTGACTTTTTTTGTTTGTTGGAGTTTTGGAACAAACTACATTGATATCATGCTTTGATGCTGAATTCAAAGTAAAACTCTAATATAAAAGCAAAACAGAATTAAATGACTGCTCTTTACTTGTTCACCAGAACACTACCAGTGCTTTCAATGGTAAATAAAAATGAGACTCTGTTAATTTCATTTGCAGTTAAACTAATTAAACATTTTTACTTCTCTAGAAATATATTGTAAATAAACAAATGTAATTTTCATATCCATATCTAAACTTGTCTTGGAATTATATTGCTCTGCCAACTGTTAAATATTGATTTTATATTTCCTTCTAAAGATTTTCCCTGCGCATGGGTAAGCAAGCACATAAAAGGCATAAATAAAAGTAATTTAATTGTATTAGTTGCATGCATACAGGTATACATTCATACAAGAGCTTCCGTTATTTATACCACATTAAGCTCTTAATTTTTTTGTATGAAACCTCCAGATTTTCTTTAATGCTATCAAATGTTTCTTTTGTTTTAGAGCTGATACTGCCTGCCCAGGTACAGGATTCCTCTCAGCCCACTGATCCCCAGGATGAGTGGGACAGGCTGTGCATCACTTCGTTTATGCTGTTTCACTCATGCTAGTATGTTGTCAAAGGAGCCTAAGGAAGGTAGTGTACTTCCACAAACATAATTGCTTTTATAAAGTACATTAATATTTATTTTCCAGCCATTTAAGAGTTTCTTCTTAGATTAAAAATTTTGCTATGCTTCCTTTTCTTATTTACTAAGACCCATGAGCTTTTTCTCATTAATTTCTGGATGTTTAGCATTGTAATTTTCTGAGACAGAATAAGTGAATGTGACACCACCTCATACCAATTAAAAAAATACTGCAGGATACATTCCGTTCTTGCTTCTTGCTCTCATGAAAATCAGGAGTGGTACAACTGAAGCACAGCCACTTGGATGTAATCAGTATAAAGCCATGCGAGTGTGGAGAAATAAACCTTTTTTGCAGCTTATCTGTCAGAGTGTGACAAAAGGGAGAACAGTCGGGGGAAAAAATGGTGACAGCCATGCTTTAAACATCTATAGATATTATATCCAAATATGATTTTTAGTTCTAAATACATTTATTGAAGTCTAGGAGGTGAGAATTCCCTCCCCACCCCTTCATACTCTTCAGAAAGTACAGGAGTGTTTACAGGAGCAGCTGTAGAGTTAAATCATCTTTTTTCCATTTTCTTTTTTTTTTCTGGGGGGCCTCTTGGCTTTCTCTGAGAAGCAGATGTTCTTTCCAGCCACTAGCAAGGTGTAAGTGACACAGGTGATGACCGAAACAGTGGAGCTGGCAGCGGAGGGGAATTCCCTGATAAGAGCCGTCTATCAAAGCCGCCTTCGCCTTACCAGACTATTACTAGAGGGGGGCGCCTACATCAACGAGAGCAATGACAGAGGTGAAACCCCTTTAATGATTGCTTGTAGGACAAAACATGTAGACTCCCAGAGTGTCAGCAAGGCAAAGATGGTTAAATACCTCCTGGAAAACAAGGCTGATCCTAACATACAGGACAAATCTGGAAAGACAGCCTTGATGCACGCTTGTTTGGAAAAAGCAGGCCCTGAAGTGGTATCTCTGCTACTGAAAAGTGGAGCTGACCCAAGCCTGCAAGATCACTCCAACTGCTCTGCACTTGTGTATGCAATAAACTCTGAAGACAGAGCGACCCTGAAAGTTCTTCTTAATGCCTGCAGGGCACAAGGAAAAGATGTCATCATCATCACAACAGACAAGTCCCCATCGGGAAAGCAGAAAACAAAGCAGTACCTAAATGTTCCCCCTGCAGACCTCGAGGAATACGATTCCCCAACTGCTTGCACTTCCCCATCAGAGATAGAACTGAAAACATCTCCGTCCCCACTTTCAGGTTCAAATGAAACTAAAAAAGCACTATTCAGCTTTAAAGAGCTTGATCATCCACAAAGTGTGGACAACTCATCTCAAACGGTTTCACCAACAAGAAAATCCAGCTCAACAAAAGTAGGGTCCAAGCTGGCACATGTGCAGTGTCTACAGTCTGAGCCTTGGATAAAGAGCTCTCCATCACTGTTTCACCAGAATAAAGTTGCCTCTTTACAAGAAGAACTAAAGGATATTACTCCAGAAGAAGAGCTCTCTTTTAAAATCAATGGCCTGGCCTTATCAAAGCGATTCATCACCAGGCACCAAAGTATTGACATAAAAGATACTGCTCATTTATTGAAAACCTTTGATCAAACCGGATCAAGGAAGTTATCCTATGATGAGATTAACTCTCAGACTCCTGATGGTGAAGAGAAACATAACCCCAGTGGGGTTCCTATGGGTAAGGATGGCAGTTTGGGACAAACCAGCTTTATTTCAAACCTCAGCGGTATTATCCAGAAAATAAATTTAGGAGCAAATCACTACAGCTCCGATTCTCAGTTAACTACTAGTCTAAGTCCTGCTGCTGCTGAAGAGAGTAAGTCAGTGATAGGAAAGAAAAAGATTCTTTCTCCATCTCACTCTTTGTTGTCAAGTTCTAGAAAAGTACTGGAGAACATGCCTCCTGTTACTCTGAGCAGGAGAAACCAAGCTTTTCTAGAAAGATGGGGTTCTGGAGCCTTATTGTTGGATCATATTGCTCAGACAAGACCAGGTTTTCTTCCACCACTGCATGTGAATCCTCACCCTCCAATTCCAGATATTGCTTTCATAACCAGGGTTTCTAGTGTGATTTCTTGTGGACAAAAACCCTTGGTACCAGCAGCACCTGCTCTTCCTAGGGAGACCAAAAATATGAAAATGCTACTAAGGAGGCAGTCGTTACAGACTGAGCAGATTAAGCAATTAGTGAATTTTTAATAGGGGATTAAAGGGTTACAAAATCTTTATGATAGGTACATATGCACTACACTACCCGATTGTAATGATACATATCACAAAAGACAGCAGGTCTGTGATGTAAAGCTCTCTGCCTTGGAACACATTAAATAGTTTAGAGACTACATGAAAAAAATATACTTAATGATGCTGCTTTCTGCAAACTGAGGAATATTTATTATACTGTTTTCAGCTTCAGCGCTGAAATCTTACCTGTGACAGGCTGAACCCACAACAGGTCTTAGGCACTGCAGTTCTCATTTTAGGTTGGAAATACTAACCTTCCAAGGTTTCCCCAATTGCATACTCTTTCTGCACCCGGAACAGGGGTACATGTGGAATTTGGGAATTTGAAACATGATGATGGACACCAGGCTGGTCCAAGTTGTCCAATATCCAAAAATCCCAAACACAACCAGTGTGCACGAAGGGTGGCCAGTGGCAAGTGTACGTAGGCAGTGTCTTCTGGCTTTCAGGTGCTTTACTGCGTGTGAACAGACAACACACAGAGTCCATAAACCTCACGTTGCAGAGCTGTGTTGCATGCATAGCTACATCCAGGGAATCCCTGCTGCAGCCTGGAAGCTTGCTGTAGGCTTGCTGCCCACTGGAAGTCATTGTCATATGCAGAGCACTGGAGAGCTCCCGTTCAGCACAGGATGGCTGGGAGCCGAGTCAAGAAGTGAGCACAGCAAGCAAGAAGACCTGAATAATCTCATGTAAAATGACCAAAAAAAATGACCAAAACGACCAATTGACTGCTCGCACTGTCAGTTAGGTATGTCAATCAACCTGGGCTTCTCAAGCTACTGGATTGCTGGAATCTGCTAATTTAAAAATAGAAAGGGTGGGGGGAGGCAGAGGCTGTTATCTAAGCTAGGGTCCATTACTTTCTGTAGCTCCAGACTCCCCCAGAAAAAATAGATCTCCACTTTCTCCCCAGCCACAGGCCTGGGTTTCAAGACTGGATCCAAATGATGGGACACATCCAGATTTTGTCGTGATCAGCGGGAACACTTCACACACACTTGGGAGCAAGGAAGAGCTCTGTTCTGCTCAAGCAGACCTAAAAAGCCAACAGCTGCGATACTCTCCTGAAAGTCCTCCTGTTGCCTAATTTGAAGCGGAGGACTGAATTTCTTACAAATGAGAAATACTCCTTTGCCTCCAAGCTATTGCTTATTTTTAAATATCTCTAAGATCTATTTTCCCCTCCCATTTAGGGTTCTACAATTCTACACATCTACCTTGTGCGTATTCCATAGATGCTTGACTTCTGGTATTGCATTTAGCATTTTACAACTCATCTTCTAAAGACTGAGAAATACTGAATGTGTCTGTTTTGTCACAATTTACAGATATTAATTGTAATGGAATTGTGTCTGTATAATGTGAATTTCTGTATACTGAAATTAGATTACTTTTTTCCTGAAAATGCACAGTGGGTACTATCGGCCTTCTTGCAGCTTCAGTCAAAACTCAACCATTGCCTAACAAATAAATGTAATATTATTTAGCTTTGCCCTTAGTCTAAGACAATTGGAAGTGGATGATATACATACAGTGTCTGTAAATACGTTTTTATGTAAAAATATAAAAATGTCCAAAAGTTCATAAAATGCCTATTTTGAAGAAGTGAACATTTGACATCTGGAAAGTAAAGGAGTATGGATTACATAACAGAGCTGTATGTCAAGCACTGATCTGAAACTACAAATTTAAATCTTGAAATAAATTTTTTAACAAAATCTCTCCAATCCCTAGTAACAACTGCTAGAAAGCGGAAGATCTTACCTCTGGCCAGGCTCTCAAATGTAGCTACAGTAAGGCGAGATGCTATTCTGTATCACAGTTGTCACAACAAATTATTTCCCACAAAATACAGGTCTTGAAAGCCATGGTGTGTTTTGCCCTCCTGCTGTCACAGCTCTGCTAACCTGTTAAGCATAGTGTTCCAGTGACAGCTGGGAAGGCCCACAGCAAGCTGCACAACACTATCGCATTTGACTTACTCGGATATGATTGTCACAGTTTAGTTTCTCACTCCTCAAGAGCAATCAGTACCAGTCACAATTTATTTATTTTTTAAATGAGAGATGGACTGGTCATCCACTGAAAGACTCTTGGTTGCTTATGGATTGGCTGGCAACCCCCCACCTCTGCACAGAAACAAACACGAAGTGCTCACTATGTCTAAAAACACCTGAGTTTGCATATTAAGCATCAAAAAATGAGTAAGTTCCAAAACTGATGTACGTTTTAAGAGCTATTAAATACCAGTGGAAACATTGTGAAGGTGATGGAGTACTTGGTTCAAGTTCTGCCTCTTACTTCAGTAAGTGTTACTGGATCAGCATCTGCATATGCCAGGTAGAAATGACGATTACACGTAAATCTTTTTATGGCAGAGCAATTAAGTGGAATAACATATGTCAATATTAACTGGGTACAAACTGGTCACTACGAACACCATATACAGACACAATATACTTTTCAAGTGTTTTTATGATATAAATGGAAACAGCATTTTTCTAGTCTGCTCATCACATAATGAAGCTAAAAATGTATCTAACAAAAAACAAATTATTTTTTAGAAAAAAATCAACTAACAGATTAGATGTTCTAACTGGTATCTTTGCTGAAGGTATAAAGCCCGATGTCTGCTGTATTGATTTTAAAATTAATTATAAGATTTCTGCTCCCTAACTGAAACAGATTTTTTTTTTTTTTTACAAAAGGCTCAGACACTTGAGAAAAATGGCAAATGTCTTGAGAAGGTCTTCTGTAGTGCTGACAGTATTTTGTGCTTCACTTTGATGCAGAAGTAATGTGAAAGGTTAACGTTAATGTTTGCTGTTGCATCAATGTTACAAGCGACCTTCAAAGGAAAAACAAGTCAGTTTTGTTCTCTTGCTGTTGTTACGATGCAAAAATAAAAGTTATTTTTCGCCCATTCAGGGAATATGGAAATAGACACATCCTTTTATTCAACACATAGGAGATGCTGAGTCACTACCAAAGATACCCACTCCTGTTTCTCAGGCTGTCTCTACACTAGAATATTGGAACAGTTAATTAGATTTGATCCAACATAGCTAGATTTGTACAAAGTACTGTGTGGGGGAGGCTCTTTCAGTCTATTGGTAGCTTACCATGGTTTCACTTCAGTAGAGATACACTTCTGCCATCTGTGAATCATTTTCCAATTATCCATAATGTCTTTTAAGCAAAGAGTGGAAAGCAAGGCCTGAATTTCTAATGTTAAATTCCCCCCATGAAACATTAAAGTTTACAAACAACAAAATACATTTGAGATGTTCTTCATGATAAAGTAAGCACCACAAGCTTAAAGTTCTTCCTTGCTAGTTTTAAGAGCTGTGGCTTCCCATCCAGAGAGAACCACCTGGACTAGTTCTCAGAAATTACAGTGAATAATTAGTGAAGCTATCCACTTTTAACTTACAGAAAGATCAATGACATAAATCCTTAAATGTTTGTATTTTAGACTATAGAAAATGGACGTGGCATTTCTGTGAGCAAGCATTCCTGTCAACACACACTACAGCTGTCAGTAAAATACACTACCTACGAGATTATTGATTTTGAATCTATGTGATGAGTTTAGAAAGGTGAAAAGTATTTTTCTACTCTGAAAAATGCTGTGAAACTATACAATGACAGTAACTTCTAGACAAATAGTGGTGGCTTCACAAAAAAATGGTAATAATCTAAAAAACTTCATATTTTGGCTTAAGAAATTTAGTAAGTCACTACATAAGAAAGCTGTAAAAAAGCAATTTTCAAGGTTGTGTTTAAGACACAGTGTTCAGATTACAATTTTCAAAATATCCATCCCTGCACTTTGTTTGTTTTTGCTTTACGGAGAAAGGCATTGGAGTTCCTTTGTTTTGATTGTCTTTTAAAAATCATGCAGCACTTCCAAAAGAATACTGCCATAGTTTACTACATAAGAAAAATAGTAAACTAAACCAGTCATTAAATTCCTTTTTTTCCTCATCAATCCTTAATAAGACCTTAATCTTTCTGCATGTTATGCAGTGCAACTAACAAATTTTCCAACTAAAATCAGGTATTTATAAATAAGTGGATTCTTACATTAGTAAACCATTATTCCATTAGCATGGTTTTTTTATAGAAAGGATAACATTAGTCACAAATAACCTTGCTACTATAAACATTTACACTGTATTCATAAAAAAGACAAGCTTTGTTTTTTAAATTAATGTTGAAATTCAGAATTAGAGGGAAGAATGCCTGTTTTAAAATATTTCCAAGCTACACGTTTTCACCTTGAAGTATTACTGGCACTGCAATGCCTTCAAGGAGATCAGGTTTGGTAAGGACACATCTCAAGAAAGCTCAGGGTTGTTTTTTCAGAGTGAAACAGATAAAATTCCAATTTTTTTGACTAATTGTTCTGATAAAATACCTGACTATTAATAATGTTTAAAAAACGATAGGTCTTCTACTCCTTTACACAAGTTAGCCTTATTTTAATACATATATTTGCATAATCCCTGCAAAATTCCTGTTCTTCGAAGAAGGACACCTGTTATCTGAGACACGCGTCTCCTTGGCCGATGATGCATTTAGCTCATTGAAAGAAAGTGCAGACCTCATAGGAATGCCCTTGTTTGGCATTTCACGCAACTAAAACATAAAACTTGCTTCTTTTTGCTGGTACAGAATGGGCAACAGAACCCGATGACTTTGAGAGTAATTACAGAAGAATTACTTAAAACTCCTTTTGCATCCATATTAATCCTCTACAGTACTATGTATTATGTAGCAGGTGAAATGAGTCATTAAATGATTAAAAAAAAAATATAGGCTGAAAGGAACCTCTGCAACTCTTGTCCAACCTGCAGCTCAGAGCAGCCTTGCCTCAGCCATAGTGCTCATCTCCGCTAGGATTCAGGAAGCCGAAGTATTAACAGTTCAACACTTCAGGAGGCACCACAGGACTCAGGAGTTATCAACATGAAGTCAAAATCGCTATTTTAAATTTAGCCATAAAGATATCATCTCCTGTGCTAGCACCACAGTGTAGATCCAATGTTAATTCAGAGGTTTTGTCCAGGAAAAAACAGCAGGAAAAAAAAGTGAAGTTATATTCAGCCACTTAAAAAACATGCTAACTTCTTAAACTGAACAGTAAATACATATTTTTTAGAATTGCATACAGTCCCATTTATTCACAAATTTCTGAAGTCCAGATGCAGATGCATGCTGATGAACTGTAATTAATGTACAGAAATTCAGATGTATACGACTTACATGTGTACAGAATAATCAAATTCACCATATAGTCAAACCCTTCTGTAATTGTAAGAATGCTTCACGGAATTAATTTTCAGCATTTTGTTTAATCAATTTTTACATGTCTTGTTACTTTAATTAATTTTTCTGGTAATCCAGGTCATGTCTTCTTTTTATTTTATCTGAATATCCCGGTTTATTCATATCCATGTATATTATTACTCAGTGATACTTCTTCCATGATGTCCTGACCCTTAAAAATACTTCTGGCAATTGCTGATGTTTTTTACTTAATAGTTTAACCAGTTTTAACAAATCTTAATACTTCAGGTGGCAATTGATTAAGTGGGGAAAAAGGCTTCTAAACAACAGAAAAGTTTGCCAGCGTGGACACAAAAAGGCCCAACCAACTGAAAGACAAAATCCCTCAAGTCAATAAATATAACTGCCTGCAACCAGGAGGTGAAACAGATCTAGGAGTTCATGCCACTCCTAAACATTTACATAGATTGGAACAAAAGGACAAGAAGATACTCATCTTTAAATCTATGAGAAGTAAATGTATGGTTACAAATTATTGCTGCTTCTGAGTGACCAGCAATATCTTGAAAAGAAATCTACACTAAGCCTAGAAGTGTTCAATAAGAATAATTCAAAAAACCCAATGCCCTTTAATTGCACCTTTCATTCAGTAAATGAACATGGCTACAGCGATGTATCCTCAAGCTATTTCCCTTATGTCCCTTAAAAGCAAATTCTGTTATTCCAACACCTGTCTGATTCATTTGGCTAATGCAGCTATGTTCCATTTGATTCCAAAAGCTGTCTGACATCCTTGTTCTGGCTTCTTGTTCAGTGATACATCCCAGAAAACAAAAACCTCTGAACTACACTATTTCTTACTGATTTATTGTATGTACCATAGAGTCAAAGCAATGTCTTTAACTGTAGCTTTCGTCATTCATATATCCTGTCCTCCCTGAAGGGGAGTTAAGTCAAAGAGTCATCATCCAGAAAAGGATACTGCGTGATCAGATCTGGTAGCATGCCTGTTCATGCAATAGCTCCTAAACCTGTTTTACTCCAAACAATCTGGGTTGGAGGAGGGTCTTTGAAGTACGTAAAATATCTTCCATAGTTATGATCAGTTAGGAAACAGTTAATCTCTCCTCCTCACATGTATAGTGAAGTGTGCATGCAAAGCTCATAGCAACAGATGCTATACAGAACTGAGAGGTTAAATCTGCTCAAAGCAGATCATGTTGTCAGAGTGAACTGAAGAATAAATTGTTTCTCACAATTGATTAAAAGGAATCACACTTCCAAACTTAACGCTTTGGTGGTTATTGCCATTCATGCTGACTGACTGTGTAAATTACATTAAATACTCTGTTTAACCATTCCAAGTACAACTAGAGAGTTTTCTTCCTTATTTGGAAAAAAATATTTCCTGATAAAAGCTCTACCACTCAATAATGTAAAACAATTATTAGATGAGGGTGTCAAATGCACCCTTAGTAAGTTTGCAGACAACACCAAGTTGGGCAGGAGTGTTGATCTGCAATGAAGGAAGGCTCCACAGAGGTATCTGGACAGGCTGGATCAAGGGGCTATGGCCAATCACATGAGACTCAACAAGGCTCAGTGCTGAGTCCTGCATTTGGGTCCCAACAACCCCATGCAGTGCTACAGGCTCAGGGAAGAGTCTGGAAAGCTGCCCAGTGGAAAAGGACCTTGGGGTGTTGGTCAACAGTCGGCTGAATACGAGCTGGCAGTGTGCCCAAGTGGCCAACAAGGCCAATAGCATCCTGGCTTGTATCAGAAACAGTGTGGCCAGCAGGACTAGGGAAGTGAACGTCCCTCTGTCCTCGGCGCTGGTGAGGTTGCACCTTGAACAGTGTTCAGTTTTGGGCCCTTCACCACAAGAAAGACATTGAGGTGCTGGAATTGTCCAAAGAAGAGCAACGAAGCTGGTGAAGGATCTAGAGAACAAGTCCTGTGAGGAACAGCTGAGGGAACTGGAGTTGTTTCATTTGGAGAAAAGGAGGCTGGGGGGAGACCTTATTGCTCTCTACAGCTACCTGAAAGGAGGTTGTAGCAAGGTGGGTGTTGGTGTCTTCTCCCAAGTAGCAAGTGGAGGAAATGGACTGGATATCAGGAAAAACTTCTTCACTGAAAGGGTTGTCAAGCTCTGAACAAGCTGCCCAGGGAAGTGGTGGAGTTCACCATCCTTGGAGGTATTTAAAAGATGTGGCACTTAGGGATATGGTTTAGTGGTGGACTTGGCAGTTTCGTTAATGGATGAACCCAGTGATCTTAAGGGTCTTTTCCAACCTAAATGATTCTGTGATTCTAATAATAAACCTAACAAAGGAGCTTAGGTAACAACCAGGAATCGTATATTTTAATGACTGCATAAAATCACCATATTTCAAGATTTAGAATTAATAAATGTAACTTTTCTATCACAATTGTACTAATACAATAGAAAAAAGCTGTAAGAACTAAAAAGTGCTGTAATTAACTCTTTAGTACTAACAGCCTGTCCAGTGTTGTGTTAAACATCAAAGTTAAAAAAATTAATGCATGCAAGAGGAATGGGAAAAGAAGGGGAAGAAGATGTCAGGGTAATGACTCTTCACAGAATCAGCTTTCATTTAGAAATCAAAATCTCCTCTGCCATTGTGAAAAAAAAAATTGTAATGTTTGGCAAAAGACAAAAATACACAGCTTGTATCTCAATCTGCACAGTTTTCAATATCTGTAGTAATTTTGAGGGATGCAGAAGCATGAGAGCCAAAAAATTATTAAAATGAAATAGGTCTGACTCTTCCTGCAGGTGATAAGCAAGGCTGCCATGATCTTAGGTTTTCTCAAAGGGAAGTTCAACTTTCAAAAATTTTCAAAATCGTATTCTGAGAGTTAAAAAGATGAACAATCCAGGAGAGTGCAGAAAATAACCGTATTATCACAGGCATGTACAATTTTTGCTGGAGGCACTCATGACTGTACAGCTATTTCATTCTTAGAGCCCCTGGCTTTCAGAAAGACTGCAGCAGAACAATTTACATTAACTCCTCTTACACTTAAAATTTAGTCTAAAACTCTTGAAAGAACCACCAGCACTTCTCTCTCTTATGAACTGCTACAGCACTTTTCATGCTGTCTCTGATGTGTACCTCCCTGTAATCCATCTTTGTGTGTTATGTACGAGACAGGATTATTCTTAATTTTGGGGGTTCTGTTTGCCCCAGCACGTCCTGCAGTGCAGCTACAACTCCAACTCAAGCTTTCCCACAATCCAAGGACGATGTTGCTGAGGGCTCAGAAAGCACAGAGGCAAGCCATGGTGTGGAATGCACAATCACCACACTGCAGAGAACCTGATCAGTTTTAATTCAGTAAAAATAATTATTCTTTCTCCCTGGAGAATATGTAGGATCACAGATTCCACTCTTTACATCTAGCAAACAGAATTTTCTATTGACTAGGAGCGAGAACATTATAATTGCAGCAGCATTAAAAATAGAGCGTATCAAGATGAGCTACAAAATAACCCCTTTGGGAACTGCATGGTTCTGTACTTAACACCGTCTTGACTCTTGGCCTCCCCTATAAAAAGCAGAAACAGGCTTTGGTAGAGATTGAGTGTCCCATAGACTTTGGTTTACAAAAAAGCAGTTCGTAGCAAATTACCTTGGTCCATGACTCTCTGCTGGGGCCATTCTCCCTTTTATGTAATTGCAGGGAAGAAGTACCAGAATATTTAGGTAACATGAGTAGCCTCTACAACAAGCCATTGGGTGAATGAGAGGAGTATGCATATGATAAGTAAGTAACAATTCTGGTCTATTAAAGAAGGCATTAAATTTTTATTTGATAAGCCTTTCAATAGAGTGTTATACAAAAACAATAACCATGGCTGTGTTCTATACAATTCTTTTGGGAAGGAAAATGCATTTCCCTGAACAAGAAATCTTCACATTTAAAGAGGCTAAGCATTACAATGTCAGAGAGATTCCCTGCTTTGTATTTACTATTCAACTCCTATGGCTTTTTTGAATTCAGAATTTCGTGGCTCTAAGATGTCATAATAAACCCTACTTTTATCAAAGTTTTCTCGGATGTAAAGCAAATCTTCTACAGAATACACATCTTCCTTCCCTGTCCAAAGAGTGAGACTGTACCTATATCAAAAAAAGGAAAAAAAAGAGAAAAAAGAAAAAATAATGTTATTATCCTAGGATAAAGCATGCAAGACAGAAAGACATTGCACTAATAAGCTCCAGAAATGAACAGATTAGCTGATGAATAAACCTGTGTTTGACACATGCAAACTAATATTTGTTGAGGTCTATTCCTTTGACACATTTTTTTTTTCCTTGTTACAGAGGTAAGTTACACAATCCAGTTCGAGCCAAACTTGAAGTTCTTGTTCCTAAGGCTAAACGTTCTATAACTTCTGAAGAACTGCAAAATTTTTAAGGTGGACAATCCTACATCACGCAGAACAATTTATCTGTAGCCTTGTCCTTGTGTGAACTGTTCTGCAAAACCTAGCAAGGAGTAAAATAAAAAAATCTTAGGCGGATATCCAGCAAAGAAATTTACCAGGCTGAGCATTTAAAGTTTGACAAAGTCATAAACAGTTAAAAGCAGAGCACTGTAACAGAAAATAAAAGGCAATCTCAGTTATAGGTGATTTATCATACTCTGTGTTTTATCACCTAAGTGATGTGTGGTGATATAATCTGCTTGACTGAATGCATCTTCTGTGCCTTATCGCATACACTTTTCTGATTAATTGCAGAGTCTTTGTAATAACTCTTCAAACTGACTGAAAAACTTTGAAGTATCATTTAAAGTTAAAAGCATTATGCTCCACAATCTCCATCTGACAAATACTTCATTTTTCCCCTTTGTTTATTAAAACTGTATTAATCTAAAATAAAGGTAAATCAGAAGTTAGCTGTATGTCAGCAAAGCTGGCTCAGGAATTTCTGTCTTCTAACCATGCCACTAAGAAAAATCAGGATCTTTATGCTGAGGTAAAAGAGAAAAGCCTAGTATTTCAGTGGGAATAATGCCTGTATCCAATGAGGACATATTTCAGAATGGCACAATTCACGAGACATGCTCTTAACATAATATTTTGAAATTAATTTCCCAGTTTCAAATGTTTAAGTCTAATTTCTTTCTCGACTCACCACTATAAATAAGAAAAAAAACACTTTATTTTTTCTACCCTCTTGTCCCTAATTGCTTAGAAATTTTCTATACAAGTCACTGTCTTTTTCTGTCTTGAGCTTTGACTTTGGTTAGTGGTTTATGAACAACTTTATTAAAGTGTAGGTAGGCAGAGTAGGTGAAAAATATAAGTAAAAACCAGTATGTACAAAGCAGGTTTTATTCTCATTCTGCTACATGTAAATAATTTTTTTTCTATTAAATTGCTATGGGCTTGTAAAAACTATTTTAAAAAGGAAATATTCAGTCAGTGTTTGGAAACCACTAAATGTATTTCAAGTACCTAGACAAAATCAGCTTCGTAGCACTCATTAACTTCCAACATAAAAATCACCTTCAATTCTTCTATGTCACATTATTACAGAAAATGTAAATACTGAATCCAATCAAAAGTATCTGTAAGTATTTAAATTTATTAATTCCAAATTGCAAAATCAAACTACTTGGTCTATTTAACTAAATTAGTCTTATGAAGTGTTAATAGTGCAACTGCATTGCAAACCTACATAAGATTCACTACCTGAAATAAGTAATTTTAAAAGAGGCTTTTGGAATTTTATTATTTTAAAGAAATGAACAGTGACCACTTTTGAGTAACAACACAACGTAAGAACTGAACAAACTCATGAAAAGAAGGGATAATCCATAAGAAAAAATATTTTTAACGCAATTGGAATAAATACGTACACATAACTATGCTATATTTAATATAAACAATTATGTGACTTTGTAATAAAGACAGCTAAAAATAAAGGCCCTCAGACTTACCTATCTGACTGTTGCATTAACCAACACAGCTCAGGTATTGACTGTCGTACTAATGCTGCTCTTACAGGGAAAGTTACAGGCTGGGAAAGTGTGCTGCATATCTGAGCCATTTCTTTCACCATTATCCAATCATAGCCTACAATACAGACCATTTGATTAAAAAGAATCATTCACAAATACAATCTCTATAAAGACACAATAAATTCTAGAATGATTAGGTTGCCAGATAATACAAGAGCAAAGATGGGTTTTGTGAAAATGTCATAACTCTAAAATGAAATCATTAAATCACTCTGAATAAAAAATGTAATTGTCCCAGAGGAGAAAATAAATACTAATAGAGAAAAATAAACTTATTTTGAAATTCTTTATTTCTATTAATTACAGTGGTTTTTTACATAGAGCAATAGAAGGTGACATTTTCTAATGTCCAGGAAATTGTATCATTGCTCTCTCTCTAAAAACCAGTGTTGCCATTGACTTCAATATGGACTAGTTTTAACTTCACAGTGACCCTTAAAAAACAGAAGCACTTTGAAAAAATTATAAAAAACCTCAATGAATGCAACAGAAGACTTTAAATTATAGAGAAATTAAGCATGTAAAACATTTTATACTCAAAAATGCTAAAATCAATCATTCTAAAACGCCTCAAGTGTCTGCTGTTGAGATTTTTACAAGCACTGGGAGCTAGTTAAATCAGTATTTAATAATCTCTTATTTCTACAGCCTATGAAAATCTTAACTTCAATAACAACAATTTTTTTTTTCTCAAGTACTCATCTGCAATGCTGTGACTGAAAAGACTTACAAGACGAAATCTTTAAAAAAAAAGTATTTGGTTGCGCAAACAGAAACTCGTCGCTGAAATCAGTCAAACTGGCTGGTTTTCTCTTGTCTTAGAGTATATCCTTAATTACCACCACCATAAAATGAAATTTAGAATGGAGATAAAGTTCCATTTATTAAAAAATATTACTTAGTATTTCCAGTGCATTATTTCCAGCAACCATTTATTCCACTTAAAATGTTTTGGACAAAGTACTACATAAATTAATATATAACACACAACAAAATCCTCATAGCACTATACTAAGTCTTGCTAATGAACAATTAGCAATTTGGAAGAGTGTATAACTTTGCCATTGCAGTCACAGACAATATTGTTGAAGACTAAGCTACTGCACACAAAGGCATGTGCACTGGAGTAAAACACCCTACCAAAGCAGCTATAAGAATTACAGGAGGAAGCCTGTAAAAAGGAACCTAAAATAACGGCTACATGTTCAGGATCTAAATTCAAGTTAGAGATTAACAGTAAGAAACTACAATTAGATTCTCAAAACAGAGATTTTTAAAAGTTACTAACATAAATAAATTGGAAAATTTATTGGAAGAATGCAGTTATTCAACAGAAACGAAATGTTAAAAACAATGTTAACCTACAATTTAATTTCAGTTATCTACTGCAAAACACTGGTAAAAGTTTTAAATTTCCAGCTAATCTATTTTTCTTCAGCAAACATGCCTGAATTCCAGTTACCAAACCAATCCTGCTAGGATTCAGGAGCCTGAAGCAGGCCATAAGCAGTTTGTCCCCAGAAAATTCCTTATTATGTGCGAATGAGTTAAAGAGCATAATATTAACAACAAAAATACCACGTTTTTATACAGTTGCAACTCAAACATTGAACTAATGGCTGTAAAACACTATCAAATATACACCAACAGAGAAAATAATTCTTGTTATATTCACTATTATTTTCTAACTGACCTGGTGGCACATAACTTATTTTCAATTAATTATGAAATGAACGTGAAGAAAATAGACCATGCAGTGTAAGCAGTAAATTTTCTGTCTTTACCTTTATTGTGTTTGTTGGGGTACCAGCCAGTTGTCCATCCCAGCGATAAGGTTACATTTGAGAACAAGGAAGTGACGGTGTCAATGAACGCTTGTGCATCTACCACAGCGTTATTTCCATTAGGTCCCGGTAGGATGTCTGCATTGATCCAAACGGGTCGCCTCAAATGCTGCTTCACGTGTTCAAGAAGCTCCAAGGAAGGCCGTACGGCTTCTAGACTGAACCAATAACACACAGGGTGAGATGAGACACCTCACCACTCTAATGGAAGATGGGAAATGTACAGTACAATTATGGATGGATATGTGAATGGAACTCTCCTTATAAGTCAGAAAGCAAACGCTGAGGGCCCCTTCTACCATAAGGTGACTATTACTGCTGGGGCAAAGTAGCATAAGCCTCTTGTCTCCCTGCTGCCCAACAGGAACCGCTTCATGGCTCTTCTAACTCCTGACCTGTTAAGACTTGGATGTTATTGAACTCTTAGGAAAATTTTTTTACTAACACTGGTTCCAACACTGTTTTAGTGGTTGTCCCCATAGCTCAAAAGTCTGGCATAGTGGCAGCATGAAGAAGTCTGCCCATCAGACGTTTATCCTACAGCTAATTATTATGAGATATCATCACCTGAGCAACCAACGTAGCACCACTTGTAAGTATTTAACAAAACATATTAAGTCGCATATTCTCACTGTTCTCTCAAATCAAAAGAAAAAGCATAACTAGAAGGCAAACAATAACCTTTCTCTATCCTACCAAACTTTTGTAGGCAGTATTGTGGAAGGAAAGGAAATGTGGAATAACAGGGAGAAGGAACGAATGGCAAGAAAATAAGTTTTTTTTTTTTCTCTCACAGCAAATTAATTAACCTTCTATATAACATTCAGGAATCTAAAATCATTCTAGTCAGAGTTGTGATTTCCTCACAGCTAAGAACCTGTGTTTTCTCCTGCAAGTCATCATAAGCTCTGGATAAGCCATCTTCTAGCTTTCCCTCAAAATCTTGCAGCGACACGATACAGAGCTGAGCCAACAGAAAATTCTTCATGCTGTTCTGCGGGGTTAGTTTTCCTGTTCAACAGCCTAACCTGGTCCCTCTGGGTGTCACAGAAGCACCAGGAAGGGGAAGGGGAAAAGAAGGCATTGCAAAGAGCAAGGAGAGGATCACAACTGCTCCAGTTCACGCGGACATAAAACACAGGCTACGCGCTCCACGGGTGCCTGTTTGAACAACACGGATGATGGTTAACTGCTACCGTCTCTTCCCAGTTCCAAGGCCACTGTACCTCCAGCCTCTTACACCAGTACTGGTGCTTGCCTTAGGAGCAGAGTGCAAGTTCAGCACTGACATAAAGTGGCAAACAACTCTTCTCATTATTTTGTAGGGATGGTTCTGTACCAAGTTATTCCCAAACCTGGCTCACAATGAGGCCACATGAATCGTGTCAGGATTTGTGGGCAAAAATGGGAATGGCAGCCAGCTGTTGCTGTAAAACCAAAAACCACCCTGAGTTGCCTGTGTTATTACCCATGAGAAGTCATTTTGTACATTTTAACTTTTGCATGGTTGAGAAAGCTGCGCAGCAGCAGGTTTTTTTTAGTCAGTATTAGCTAAGCTCTTCTTACAGAAAAGCTAGTAATGCCTTGAGTTAACATTAGTGGTTTAAGTATTTCTCACATTGTCTGAGGCCGAAACAGTTCACATTTTCCCATATACAAGGGACTCACAAAGCCAGGGTAATGCCTTCCTTTTTACCACAAAGGACAAGATAATGTAAAGAGAAAAAAGCCCAAAGCAGCATCTTTGGAAACAAACAAAACCCCTGACAGCACTGTTTGTATTGGAAAATTCAAATGTACTGCTGACTCCATGTTGAATAATTCTGGCATTTTTGAAGTTGGACTCTGACGTCCTTTTGCAGAATACATTAATTCCTGCAGATAAAGCCAGCAGGAAACATGATTTTGTGGTCAATCAAGCTGACAGAGTACAAATACACAAAATATGTACTTTTCAATGCTGTTGAAATAAACTTCAGAACTTCAGCAATGGTATTCAAAGAAATATTATTCAAAAGAACATAAAATTAATTTGACTATATCTGCTCTGTGTGCTTGTATTTTTAAATGCTTTTATGCAATTAGACTTCTATAATTCAACATAATTTTAAAAGCTTTTTAAAATCACTGCACTTGGCTGGAAATTCCCTGTGGAAAAATAAGAGGTAGATGTTTTAAAATTAATTTAAACAATAACTAAAATTAAAAAAAAACAAAAAACAAAAAACAAAAAAAACCAAACAAACAAACAAACAAAAAAAAACACAAAAAAAACCCCAAGCAAATGTCTACTTCTCTTGTCCCTTCCCCTCTCTGTCCAGGCAGACATTTACAGATTCTGTCAATAATAAAAGGATTTAACCTGCCCACATTTTTTTGTATTGTCATGAAATTTCACATGAAAACTCACTGCATTACACAGAACAACAGGTATAAATCACATTTTACAACTATTTACTTTTTTTTTTTTTTTTGCATTTCTATACCATACTTAGGGATTGATTAAGTTCTTTTTAATGTGGAGATGAATCCTCCATCTGCTGCAAAAATAGACGTTGTAGAATCATAGAATGGTTTGGGTTGGAAAGGACCTTAAAAATCATCAAGTTCCAACCCCCCTGCCATGGGCAGGGACCCCTCCCACTAGCCCAGGTTGCTCAAAGCCTCATCCAGCCTGGCCTTGAACACGTCCAGGGAGGGGGCATCCACAGCTTCTCTGGGCAACCTGGGCCACTGCCTCACCACCTGCACAGTGAAAAATTTCTTCCTAATGTCTAGTCTAAATCTGCCCTCTTTCAGCTTATACCCATTACCCCTTGTCCTCATGCACATTCACACAAAGCTAAAGTTACAAGTTGCAGAGGTGTATATCTGAAAATCACAGCTCACTTTGAGGTGCATTTCAAACTTTTCCAGGCAATCTCATGGGGTTTTCAGGTGCATTTTCTATTAAAGACAATGAAACAGCTAATGGTTAAAATTCTAAATAAACCTCTGAAAATCTAACGAACAAGTTAAGCCAAAAAACCTAAATTTACTTCAATATACATGCACCTTACCACACAAAAAGCAAGACAACTTTTTTGTATTTTTCAACATGCTGCAGAAATCTACCACCACAACATATGTGGGAAGAGATCAGATATTCAAAGGAGTACACCTAATTCTTGAACTGAGACATCCCCAATAGATTGTTAGTATTGGAGATGATCAGGAAACAGAACTCCTGTCCTTGGCAGACAGGGGAAGCTCTGGGAAAATGAAGATATTCATGCTGGTTTAGGATGATGTTTCTAAATTACTATGAACTTCAGCAGACCTGGAACAGAGGCCGGCTTTTCAAAAAGCGTTGCAGAAGCTCCTTGAAAAAACAACACTTTTCTTCCCCTTCCATGGTAGAGAATGACACCAAGAAAGGTAGATAACAGCAGGAGAGACCTGTATGCTGCCAGGCAGAGACCCAGGGGGCTGAACCCCATTTGGAGCCTGAAAGCCACTATCTTGACTTTCCAGTGAGAAGGCTGTCTTTCCCAATTTCTTTGCACAAGCTGAAAACTCACAGGAGCTTCCCAGATAGGCATCATCACTTCAGTTTTCCCAATAGGAGAACTTTGCACAATACCAACTTTCAAATTCACTGAATACAAAATCATTATTTGTAGTTCAAAACACTTCTAAAGCGTTTCTTCTTGAAATGTATTTAGTGACACAGATTGTTTCACTGCACTTTCTGTTCAAGAAGTAATGCGTTACACTAAATCGCACAATAAGAAAAAATTGGGTCTACCATTGTGTACTGTAAAGCTGTTAATTAGTATGAATGCAAAGAATATAAAAACCTTTTTGTCTTGAGATACCTCTTAAAATCCAGCTTGATGCCTTTATTTGTGTTGATAATCTCTTTTAGCCATTCCTGCAATGTGTTGTCACTGTCTGTTTCAGGTGGATGAGCCATGATAGGGTCTCCATTTCCTCCCTTGCCACCACGAAGAAGAACATCTGCTTCTATCATGTGAACATCACCTGTTGATTTAAAAAAGAATGCTCTAACAGAAGTAAATCCAGTATCTCTAGTGTCTGCTTCAGAGTAACAGTAACAGGGCAAGTCCTTCTACACTTGGCTGTGCACGCTTACTTCACAAAGGTCACCCAGTTTAAGTTGCTTTCTGTGAAGCAACAAAGATGCTTCAGGTACTTTAGTCACTAAACTCTTCAGAAATCTACAAGCACATCAAAACTGCTTTTTGTAGGCGCATTTGGCCAAGTATCCCAACATTTTTTCAGAGGAACAGCAAAGTCAATATCCAAAATGTGAACCCACTCTTGCTAAACCTCAAATCTTTTCCTCTTAAAATAGGGTTCCAGAGAGAGCCTTTTAGAGCAAAAGGTCACCATCAGATTTTAACACTGGCAGAGACTGAGTATTCTTGTCTCATTCTGAAAACTGACCAACCCATCCCAGCCAAAATTGTTTTAAAAAACAGGTCAGCCAGGTAATCAGTCGCAAACATTTGCCAGGAAAACGGCACATGAAACACAAGTCAAGCGAGTGGAAACCTTAGGAATGCTGCAAGCTCTTGATAACAGCTTTCTGTGATGAGAAGCATCTGAGAGCCACCAGATGCAGAAGCAGCGCTACCAGCTTTGCAGAGAACTCAGTATATACAGCTACTTAAGCTGAAACTGCAATAAAAAATATGATACTAATTATACAGTCAACAGAAAGCAGATTACGTATAAAATTACATAAAGATACTAAGTATTTCCCCAATGGCAGGCCGCCAGCGGCTCACACTTACTCCCCGCGGCCTCCGCAGCTCGGGCCTTGCTGTTCGCGGCGTGGAACCACCGGATGGCCGCTCCGTCCCTGGATCGGATGCGCTGACACCTTAGAAAGTGATCCACCACCTCCTCGCTCCAGGCGCCTGCGGCGGCGCGAAGGGAGACCCGCCCTCAGCACCGGCTGCTCGGCGGGACCGCATCCAGCCCTCC
>NW_010142411.1:0-759 GCF_000699245.1 Pterocles gutturalis | reverse complement strand
GTGGGGTTGTGGTGGCCATCCATAGTCATCTGGGCTCATGGTGGCCATCCTTGGGGTCATACGGGCTTGTGGTGGCCATCCGTGGTCACGTGGGCTCATGGTGGCCATCCGTGATCTCACAGGGGCTTGTGGTGGCCATCATTGAGGTCATACGGGCTTGTGGTGGCCATCCGTGGTCACGTGGGCTCATGGTGGCCATCCGTGATCTCACAGGGGCTTGTGGTGGCCATCATTGAGGTCATACGGGCTTGTGGTGGCCATCCGTGGTCACGTGGGCTCATGGTGGCCATCCGTGATCTCATATGGACTCATAGTGGCCATCCATAGTCACATGTGGGGTTGTGGTGGCCATCCATAGTCATGTGGGCTCATGGTGGCCATCCGTGATCTCACAGGGGCTTGTGGTGGCCATCATTGAGGTCATACGGGCTTGTGGTGGCCATCATTGAGGTCATACGGGCTTGTGGTGGCCATCATTGAGGTCATACGGGCTTGTGGTGGCCATCATTGAGGTCATACGGGCTTGTGGTGGCCATCATTGAGGTCATACGGGCTTGTGGTGGCCATCCGTGGTCACGTGTGGGGCTGTGGTGGTCACCCATGGTCATGTGGGCTCATGGTGGCCATCCATGATCTCATATGGGCTTGTGGTGGCCATCTGTGATCTCATACAGGGTTGTGGTGGTCATCCGTAGTCACACAGGCTCATGGTGGCCATTCGTGGTCTCATACGGGCTTGTGGTGGCCATCCATAGTCAC
>NW_010142410.1:0-12977 GCF_000699245.1 Pterocles gutturalis | reverse complement strand
GAGCAGGCGGTGGAGGCTGCCCGCACCTCTCCTGCGCACGCCATCGTCCTGCCTCCGCCGTTGCCCATCTTCCCGCCGGACATTCCGCCGGTGTCAGAAGCCACGGCGGCACCGCGAGTGAGCGGCCCAGCCAGATCAGCGCTAGCTGCCCCTCTAGTTATGATTTTGTGCCCCACTGGAGTACAGTCACCGCGTGCGGGGCAAACCTTACTGGGGCTGGGGGTCGCTTGTTTTCCTTTCCCTGGGCAGGCCCAGCTCCCTGCTGTTGCAGTGCCACAGCCTTGAGTCTGGCTGGCCTGTGGAAGCCAAGCCTCGACCAACTACAACAAACCCCAATGTTTTCAGCAGCCCTGTGTTTGCACCCCAGGCTGTTTGATGGGGTATTGAACAGGTGGGAGTGTTGTGGGGCACAGGGCACCTGCCCTGTTTGACACATCCCATTCTTTCCACTGATCGAACTTTACCTGAAACGTGCACAATTTGTTTTTCTGCTTCAACAATTCATCGTCAGCTGGTACTCTGAACTTGTTCATGGCTTATACCTTGCCCGGTCTTTCTGTCTCATTTGCATTGACAGAGGCGTAATTTTCTTCGCAGTCTTAATATTGCCAGGTTAAAAAACATTTTAATCTCGTGTAGGATAGCTTCTTCGTTTTCTTTAGTATCCTTGGCACGCTTTTCAACACTTAAGTTTTAATCAGTCCTCTTTCTCTTATTCATGTGTAAAGAACAGATAACACCAACTGCACCAGTGGCATTATTATCATTTATCCCTACTGGAAATACCTATTTTGAAACAGCCTAGAACAGCATTTGCTTCTTTCACCGTATCATTACATTTCTTTCTCTATCAGCCTTTGATTAATTAGGTCAGATAAGTTCTGACCTATTTCTGTATATGGAAAAAAAAATCCTGTTATTAAGGACATGCATTTCTCTCATGCTATCAGATATTATCCTTCTCCTATTACTTCAGCCTTTGAAGACATCCAGTTTCCCACACAGCAACTTCTTCTTCCTTGATGTGAACAATGACTCATGAATATGTGAAGTCGGCAAAGTTATCGCACTTCTCTTGTTGCACAGCTCCTTTCAAGTATAATAACTGATGGCAATAGTTGTAACTTAATATTTATTGTATGTTGTTTAAATCATAAGGCAAAGAGTCCTTATGGTGTTGTATTAGCTAAAACTACTTGGAAGTGCAAACATGTATACGCTCACTCTTGTATTCTCTTGGTGTCTGCAGTTTTCCAAGTTTGGTTCCTCACACCGGTTCTTGCTGGATGACCGGAGCAGTGGGATATGGAGCCAACACACTTCCATACTTTTTCAAGAGAATGAAAGCAGAGAATACTGCAAGTATCCTTATTCTTTCAGATTGTAGTACATAATCTTTGAGGATTTACATCATGTTCCATCTTTTTACCTACAATGCTCTTAGTCTTAGGATGTGCTAAAGCATGTACTGTCCTATGTAGGATGTAGCTCATGTGTAAGACTGGCTGCTTACTGCAGCTATTTGTTTTCCACTGAGGACTGGATGAGCTGGGCAGTCACAAGAGCCACACACCATAGACTAGCTGTCCAACACCACACACTAAAATTCTTGCACACATTCTGTAAATACAGCACACACTTCTTCTTATTAAGAATTAAAATTCTGAACCATACTGAGTCCTAAACAGTGTTTCCTGACAAAGCCACTCATACCAATGTAGCAAGATTGGATACAAAACACAGCAATGATAATCTCCAAGAACAGCCTCCCTCCATCCTGATGCGATCTGCCAAGCCTCACAGTTAGCCATTTCTTACCTCCTTCTTTTTTTAAACTAATCCTCCACATCTTCTCTAATCTAGATAGATTTCCCAGTTGGCACTTTATCTTTTGTTCTCATTTTATCCACATGTTTCATGCAGTAGCTTTCTTTGTAGATCAGGAATTAATCCATTCCTTATATTCTCTCTGCTCTTTGCTAATGACCTTTCTGAGTTGGTTATTTATATGTTCAGCCTTTCCTCCTAGCTTTTTCCCTTCTGGGGGATCAGTTGCAGTTAATTTTTGCATCTTCAAGGTAAGCCCCAAGAAAACCTAGTGGAGTAGTTTCTGACATTTCCTAGTAAAAAATAGTAGAATCATAGAATCATAGAATGGTTAGGGTTGGAAAGGACCTTAAAGATCATCAAGTTCCAACCCCCCTGCCATGGACAGGGACACCCTCTATTAGAGCAGGTTGCTCAAAGCCTCAAATCACTTCCATCATTTCCTCTTAGCTGACAGGAACAGCTGATACCCTTGCTGTGGTACAGCATGCAAAACACTAAAACCAGCTGAGCTTGCTGCCTTAAATCGTGATCCACATCTAACTTTTAAAAAGATGTATCACATCGGTTGGGAAGCAATACTGTAAGCTGTAGTTCCCCACATTCTGGTGTCTGCTGTGAGTTACGTGGCAGTTCAGTTCTGCAGCCAAAAATATGAGTTTCAGATGGCAAAAAAACATGTTTCAATCAGAGAAGAAGCTGTGCATTAGAAGGCACAATCCTTTCTGAAGTGCATTCTCACTGTCCCTGGTGGGAAGGATGGGTGGCGTCCAAAAAGTTATAAAGAGAGAACAAGGAAGGAGGGCGAGGAGTCAGACCTCCATACTGCTGCCTATCCCTTCTCAGAAAATAAGCTTGATATGTCTCAAAAGAAGAGAGTTTGTCAGTTTTCTTTTTGAAACTGAGGATCTTGATTGCCAATCTGTCTTATCTTTTAATCTAGATTAAATTATTCCATAATTTTTCAATATTAGTTTATTTTCTACAATCAACTTTCCATAATGCCCTGATTTCCAAATGCAAATATAAAAATAAACCAGATAGTCATTGCAAAAATTAATAACAATGCTGTACCAGTACTACCTGCATTTATACTCCAATATTTATATACATGACATTGGAGCCCTCTGAACAATAGGCATGAGACTCCTGATTTCCAGAAGTGCTGGACTCTTAAGACTTTCCATCCAATGAACAGGAGTTTTATATTCATGTGATCTCTGAAAGTCAAGACTATGTCAACTCAGGTGTTGAACGATAGAAAAATAAAACCATTGTACACCCTTCAAAGTTTAAGTACAGATGGTTTTGCAGAAGAGAACAGCAAAAGTGACTGTACGTAGGAAGCTGACAAATGACCAAACTCACTTGACCAAAAAAGAGAAAAAATTCCTGCTACATAGCTTTCACCTGCAGCACTCTTAAGATTAACCTCCTGCAAAACCAACAAGCAAAACAACCAGTAACTTAAGATTTCAAGCAGTAGTTTTTAATTTACTAATATTCCTTTAAGCAAGGCTGCCAGAGTGTGCAATGCAGAACTTTCTCAGCATCAGGAGTCCAATTCCCTAGAATACCATCCCTTCCCATTTCCTAAATACTGCATTCAACCATTTTCCAGTTGTGCCAAACACACTTTCTAGAGTTCCCTGTTTCTCCATGAGGTTCTTGGCTAATGGTCATTTCCCTGTAAACTGGCTGACACCCTGTCACCTGACAGTAAGCGGACAGATGGATTCTTTTAGGGATCCTTGGCAGAATCATGACAGCACTAAATCATGGTTACAATTAAAGCTTTATTTTCTTAACAGGACATTATGATCAGTATAGCACATAATTTATTATTAGAATGGCACACAACTTCTACAAGCAGAATCAGTATAGTACAATCTATAAGTAGTCTAATACAGAATTTATAATACCACTTAACTTATAATTTATAATGACCTAGACTCTGAAGATCAGGTCAGATGTTAATACATTGTTTGCTGTATCGGTGTAACAGTCATAATCTAGACTTGAAAATCATATAAAAGTATACAAGTCACTCCCTCAATCCTCAGAGGAAGAAGATGACAGTGGAGGCGTCCCTGGTCCTGGGTCAAGCAGCAGCTCCAGTCCAGGCTCCCCACTTAGGGCTTGTAACTGCATGACAGTGCTCTGGGTGCTGTTACACCCCCCTGCTCTGTGGGGGGGCCATCACCAACGCCGGGCTGGCTGGGTGCCTGGGGCCTTCAAGGCCAGCAAGGAAGGGAGTAATCAGCCTGGTGCCCAGGGACCTTGAGGCCAGTGGGAAGGGGAAGAAGAAATATGTTTGGTTTGTCTGCTTGGTGCACAGGACCTTCAGGGCCTGGTAATTCAGGAAAGGGAATGAATACGTGACCCCCTTGGTCGCAGAGAGTGGCTGCTTGCCTTGTCAAATGGTATTAGTTATGCTAACCATGTTACCGGGGGTCGGGAGCAGGGGGTACTGGTCACACACCCCTATAAAGACAGTGCAATCTGGCAGGCCATTTAGCTGATTTAAACCAATTTCCTACCCACTTCTTTTAGCTGCACTTGGTAGTTAGGCCCTGGACTACACTTCAGTGATGGGACAGCAATGTTCTGCCCTTGGCTCAGCCAATAAATAGGAATGGGGCAAGAGGAACAAGTAGCTTTATCATTTGCCCTTTTTTTTATACATGCCAGCATCTCAGGCCACTTTTTAAAACACAGCATACTCTAAGAGTTACCAATTACCTAGTTATTCAGACAAGGATAGAGCGATAACAGAAAAATGAGAATATAGCAGGAGCAGCGGGGAGGAGGTGCCAGGTCTGGCACGCTTGGACCATATCTCTCAAAATCCTTGAGTTCTTTGCATTTGCTGCACCATTACTTCTGCCAAATGAAGAAAAGACTTTATATTCCAAGAGAGCAGTAAATGTCAGGCATTAGGAACACATTATGAATATTACATCAACCAGTTAGAGTTTAAAGCAATTAATAAAGGGCAATAATTTAATGTCTCAATAATATTTTATTTTTTTTTTTAGTTTTGTGGAAACATCTACTTTCTGTGGAAGCTTTGCCTTCCTATTTTGTGGGCACGTGGGGTTTTCTGTCAGAAAGAAATCAGGGAATGCACTGCCATCAATCACAACAGATAAGCATGATTTGAAAACTGCTTGGCTGGCTGATCTGTCCTCCGCCTCAAGCTGTTTTTCCTGGACTTGGTCCTTAATGCCTTTGGAGCCTGACGCATCTTTGCGCACCAGCTAAGGTACAGCGGGACGCTTGTGGAGGGTGGCTTCTTCTGTCAGGGTGCAGTGGGGCGGCTGCTCCCTGGGGCTGGAGAGCCAGGGGTTGCGGGGGCCGCTTGGGGGGGCACAGCAGCACCTGGCAGCCAGGGCCTGTCCCACCGGCCCAGCCAGGGAGCAGGGCAGACAGAGCGTCAGCCCTGGGCATTGGGCAGCTCCCAGGAGACAGCCAGGGCCAGGCCTGGGGTGTGGGCCCGGCTTGGACACCAGACATGTGCATATCGTATGAGTTTGCACATGTATAGCACGCTAATATGGGGACAGTATGCCCACATGCTATACACCTTAGCTAAATCTGTGCCTAGCTTACATAATCTGTGCCAAATCTATATAGTAACTAAGTAAAAATTATTTCCTATGTAAACATTTTTTTTAAATTAGGAGAGTGATATTAATACAAATATTTTATTTTCTATCACATAACTTACAAAATGCATATTCTGGTGTTACTGTAATGTAGATTGAGGCGGGGGGTTAGCTATTTAAATTGCCACAACTGCACAGGTATTCAGAGTGAGGATTTTGATGTACACAAGGATTGGAAGCAGTGCCTGGTGCCTTCAAAGAAGGCATTATTCTTTATTTCAGTAGTCTTCAGATAAAGACCGTCTTTGTTTATTGGTCTTGACCGTAACAAAATTTAAAGTAACAGACATATAATATAAGTTTAAATAAATATTTAAAACATCTTCATGTACACCAAAGTGCATTTGCTACCAACAGAGCCATGGTTTAGCTAGGAAATTGCTAGTTAAATTCTCATTAAAATCCTGATGTCTAGAGTCACTGTATTATCCTTTTCACATTACTTTGTTTAGATCCACCTCACATCACAGACTTAGGATTTCAAGCTCCAGCTGCAAATGAAAGTCTTGTGCAGCCTTTACTGTGGAGTTCTTATCAACCCGAGCTGGTTGAAAAATTCTTAAAACTATTTTCAAAATAAAATAACTTTTTTGGTGAAACAGTTTGTGATTTTTTTTCTCCTGCTCCAAAATGTGACATGGAAAACTGAGATATTTTATCTAAGATTGAAAATAGTTTGATTTAGATAGAACATTAATGCAATTTTTTTATAAGCCTGCTATTCATTCTTCACCCTTATAATGCTCAAGCAACTTGTAAACCTGTTCTGTTTTAAAGAGTGTACTTTTGCTTGATGATAATTAACATAAATGAAAGCAGCTTTGCCCCTTTTCCCAATAATGTCCTAAACCACTCTCCTACTCAATACAATTTGCTAGTCCTGGGTCTTGCACATGGATTCAGAATCTGGATCTGCATATATGACAGAACATTTATTTCCTGCATTTCTTTTATATACATTCAGACTAAGATCTTGAATATTTCCACTGTTTTTTATCAAAGTTTATTCTTTGAATCCATATCTCCATTAACAAAATACTATGTTGACTGAAAAAGCAATCACACTTGTAAAGATAAATGGCCTTTTTGTAGACTGTGACTACGAAGTAACCTTGATAACTTCTTATATCTGCAGACTGCTGATGGCTGCAATAGTTAAACATGTTACGTGCTCCAGAAAATTTTGGCAATGAAGGTATAATTTTGGTCAAAATATATCAGTGAAACAGTGTTCTGTCAGGAAATGACAATTCAGTGTAAATAAATCTCTAGGAAACATACCAGTTCCACTGAATTCCAGTTTCAGCAGAGACACAAGCACATGAATGACAGGTATGAAATCTTTTTGCCGTCAGTCTGCCCTCAGCCTGATAAGACATGGGATCCATGCAGTTTTCATGCTGCCTTTATGATAGGTTCCAGATGTAGTAAGATATGTTAGTGCAGGATCATTCCATTCTCCCTCCTGTGCTCTGTCACTTGCTCATCCTGGAAAATACATCTTATCATTTTAGGAGGGAGGAGTAGTGCAGATGGGACTGGGGCATGTTTGACCCTGTTGGGAACCATGCCCTTCCCATCCCTCATTTTCGATATATTGATGAACTCTCTGGACGCCTTGGGCTCCACAGGAAGTTCCTGTTTTCCACTAAAGGTTCAACAGCCCAAGCTCTGAACAGCTCAAAATGGGAACCTGAGAGAGGTAGTTCTGCAATGACAGAATAAATTAGGGAACTGTGCAACCTTCAACATCAGTATTTATGGAGTTTCCAAGTTCCACAGGATATTAAAGGAGAAAATTATGAAGAAAAAAAAAACCCTGATGTATCATATTGCTCACCTTTTTGCTGCTGCTATGGTAGATTTCTGCCTTAAATTATTGAGCATGAATATGAATATGAATATGAATTTGTTCAGAATTGAAAGTGATTTTGGGTTATGGGTGTTATGGGGTATTTAAGGTAAAGTAAAAATCCCCAGTAAAGTCAGTGGGGTTTCTATACGGACAATATATACTTTGAATCAGCTACAGTGAAACCAATTATGCTGTAACTAAGCCTCATGTAGCTAATTTCCTTTACATACTTTACCGCTAAATCCTAAATATAGTAGAGATAATTGTACTATGTAACGGACATACTTGGAAGGGTGATCATGATAAGGATAGCCAAACCAAAGGCAAATATATGATTATTACCAGAGAGAGATTATTTATCACTAAAGATGACATCTTGCTGGATTTACAACTTGGTTTCTAAGCACTAGTCTTGAGGGAAAGACCATCAAATAACCCATGAATGAGGAAAAAGTTACGAGTTCTATTTTGTGTCAAAAGGTATGGCAATGGAAAACATATGAAAATGAAAGAATACAAGGATATACTAATGAAGCACAAAATAAACAAAGCAAATTCATGAAAATCCAACAAAAAGTGCATACCTGTTACTGATTTCATATTGTGAAATCTGTTTGACAAATATTATCTTATCATAGAAGACAGGGAATTGTGCTAGACGATGCAGTTTTGTAAGTTTTTTCCCAACCAACAAAAAATATATAACAAACAAAATCTAAGCATTTCCCCTCTCCAAAATAGGGTAGAGGATATAATTTTCTTCATAAATTGGAACAGGAGGCAGTGATAAACAGTTCAGTATATTCACTGAAGAGAAAAGCCTGCTGCAGACTCATAGAGGTAATTTACAGTTCAGAATGACTTTTAAAACAAGTTATGTAACCAGTGTGCCTTTTCTTTGTTTTTGCTGTATGTAGAGAAGCTCTTCTACACATCTTTCTTGGGAGCTTGGTTTTTACCACATATACCTTCAAAATGTAAAAATCTGAGTGAAGGAAATGGAGTGTTAGCTCTGGAAACAGAAGCTGTCACGGTAGCTCTGAATCTTGTCCTGGCCTCAGCTGTGTCAAGCACGGCACCGTGCAAAGTGCAACTCCACTGTTTATCTACAATGAGATTAATACCTTTGTGTTGTGCTTCCAGTATGGTGTTGATGTACCAGCTGCAGTTGATGCTAACTCCTGCTTTCAGCAGTTCTCTCCACTGAACAGATAAGTTCACTTTACCTTCTGGTTTCATATTGTTCTTTTGAAACTTTTATTCAGGGGAAAAAAAAAAAAAGTTAACAAACTCCTATCTTGGAACCTAAATGAAATGAAACCTAAGTGAGACAAATAATTTAGAAATAAGAGGTGTGCAGGGAGTGTGTAAGGATGGTTCTTTGAATTCTTGTGGTTCCCAAGTCTTGTCTCAGAACAACAGTGTGGTTTGTGCATGCGGATACAATCTAAGTAACCATGGCAGTATTTTTCTAGGGCAAAGGCTGCAGGTTTAAACCATAGCTTGTCACTTTCTTCTTCACCTTTTGGCCAACAGACTTGGATGTTACCAGATGATATTGCCCTGCCTCTGAGGCATCCCACAACCCTTGTCCTGAAACCCTTCACGAAGACAAGTTTTGGCAGTGAATGAGGGCAGAGAAAAAAAATCTGTGTAACTGTAAAAGAGTGGCAATGGATAAAAGAATTGGTTCCGTGAATAAAAGAATTAGGTCCATGAATCCCTAACAGAGGTGTGTGGTTAGTTGGATATTCTAGAGTTAATAAGATACAAACTTTGATTAAAATTTATGCTGGACTTGATGCATTGTTCAGGTCTTTCCATTATGTAAGAAGGACTGTGAGCTCTTGCTGCAGCCTATTCAGTTGAATTGGAACAGAATTTCTGTCTTCTGCTCTGCTGTCTACTTTTTTTTAAATTTGGGGAATTTGGCATCTGAGACTTTTACCTCCTCCTTCTTCATTTTTGGTTTAAAGCGTTCAAGAGATTGAAACATTATCCAAGGAAGGACTGAGAGCAGACAGACATAAATATTTATCTACATACACACAGATTAAACTGATCAATAGACTTCTTCCCTTATGTCTCAAAAATCAATAAAAATTAAAGTGATTAAGGGCAGCAGAAGAGACGTGAACAAGAAATTATGTGTCAGTACATGACAGAAGAGGTAACACAAATGAGGAGGAGGCAATCATCCACAAACAGCCCACATCAGCAGCAAAAATTCTGGGGATCTATCAGTGCTTACAATTGTGTGCAGTAAAGCAACAGACGCCCATTTTCACCACATGTAATTTATTAAACAAATATCTCATTATAATTACACATTAGCCATGCTTCCCTGAATATGTCTAAGTACGTAACTCATTTTATGGGATCATTAATAACCATAACAGCCAATAGCTATCTGGTTACAAATTTACTATGATGCCTAAAATAAAAACACATCACAATGTCTTTTTGTAATGAAGGAACTGAAAAAAAAATATAAGTCTTGTGCTCTTTCACTAACCTATTATTGCAGAATAGTATTAGCTCACCAGTGATTCTTGCATCATATTTAAAGAGAGAACAAGTCTTAAACACTAAACACTAAAACCTTAAAACCAAAAATTCACAAAAAGACTAGCTATTTTGCAGTCAAATCTGACACAACACACACACACACAGAGTGTGGATAATAGATAATTTTGATAATAAACATACTTTATAATTCTTTTTCTCTCAGTAGTGGCATCTTTTGTGGAATTTTACAGTATTCATGAGAGAGAAAATATTCTGCAAAGTAAAAACAAGCCAGCAAAACCCACTACATAATAAAAGTGCCTCTGAAAAGGATAAAATAATAATGCATAATTGAACTTGAATGTGCAGATGTATTTTAGCATAGAACTCTGCTGCTTCTTAATGCTTCTCATAAAAAATACATGGGCATTTGGACATATGCTGATAGTAGGAAATAATTCTTGCTCCTGGAGTTATTTGTTTTGTGTAAGCCTTAGCCAGAAGGTATTTCTGACATCAACCATGACAAAGGGTTTTAAAAGAATTACAAGTTGTTAATTCTAATAAGAAAATCTACATATATTAATTTTTATTAAAAGAAAATGTATAAAGAATGTGTATATATATATATAAACCACCATGTTTTAAGAAGTTGGGTAGAAACAAAGACAAAATCTGGTTTTATGTAAGTTTTTCAGAATGATCTCTTGGACGTTCTTCTTGCACTTCCACATCTAATATAGACTTGAGCTGGAAGGAGAATGCTCGACTGGGTGAGGATGTGGCAGAAGAGCACTTCCTTTGCTCATAGTCACGGACCTGTCTGTAAACGTCCTTTCTCAAAAGCCGGAGAGAAGACATAACTAACTAACGGGAAGCTGAACTGATGTTACACCACCATGGGGCATGCGCTATGCAATGCTAGTGTGGGCATGTTTGCATCCCATGTGCTCCAGAAAGTATGTTCCTTCCCAGGGCTGTCAGAGCTGGCAGGTAACCTCAAAGGTGGTCCAGATTCACCCTTAGTGTTTTTGGAAGTCAATTCACAAAAATAGGAGACCAGTTTACACAGCTGCCCCAAGATATGGGCTTAAGGCACAAGTCTGTCTTCACTCTTTTTTCGTATGGTCAGTGCAGATTGCAGTCACGCAGTGAGCAGGGCACAGCACCCGTTGCAGCATGCAGTATATGGGTGACAACTGCTTATCAACCAAACCTTCCTCCTGCTTCACTGCAGCATGGAACTACTCTGTGTTCAGTAGCTTTTGTTACCTAAATCCTGACTCCTCTAATTTGTATCAGCAGTTTGGAAATAATGATTTATTGGCCATTTAGGGGGGGTTTTTTTGGCATATTTATAGTGGAAATCTATAGCAAACAGTTTAAATCACACTCTGTGTGCCAGCACTCCACTCATCTTTACAGTGTGTTAAATTCAAGCACTATTAGTTTACTGAGTCAGGCTTCTGTTTGTTTCACTAAGATTTTATGTGTTCATGTCTTAAACTCCTGGAGACCTCTAGTGTAATGCTGCCAACAGATTTACATTAGCTATGAATTCAGGCTGCAGCTTTATTTTCCAGGAGTAAATAAAAATGATTCTTTCTTTCTCCATGTGAATCCTCCCTATGTGCTTTATGTCTCTTTACTTGAGTGACTACACTTTCCTGGTTTTTCACACTTGATAGCATTTGGGAGTCAACACCGCAATGAAAGAAGCAAGTGATGTATTAAGAAATGCATTTGGGCTTCATCGTGCCCTTAACTATATAGATGAGACCTAACATCACATGTATTTATTATCTCTGTGAGCTGCTGTATACACATGATGGCAACCTGAGATGAGAATAGGGCCTGATGAATCGTTTTGCAGAACCACATGCTTTTTTTTGTAGGAAGGCATGATGATAGTGTTAAGATGCAGGAACTGGTAACAGATGTGGGTTCATAATTAAAGATTTCTGATGTGACTCTTTCAAATGAGTTATGATCTCTCACATATAACTTGATGCTTAGGAAGATAAGAAGAATCCTTATCTCATTAAGCAAAAGAGTTTATTTTTTTTCATAATAAATGTGATGTGCTTTAACAGGACAGTACTGAATGTCACAGAAATAGCTACAAGGAAATAGCATTAAGTGCTTTGGATGAAGATGGATAGGAAGGTACCTGTGTTAAAAAACTGGGAAAATTTTACAAGCAGCTTTACAATGGAGCAAACCTTCAGTTCCAGTGCCACTCTTTAGTGCGGAATTATGTTGAAGTGAGCTTTGTATAGAGCTTTGGTAGAAATCGCTTAAAAAATATTTTTCAGGCAGCTACATCAGACAATCAGTGATTATTTGCTGTTTATTTAGTTCTCCATTTAAGTTCACACTTGAGGAGTAGTTTGCTCTTCTTTAAAGTTGCTTCTGACTGAATGTCTCCAAAGTAGCAACCTTCAATAGTTAATCCTGTCTCATGTCCAAGATTTTTTTTCATATCTTCAGCGTGGAGTCAAAGGAGAGCAGGAAAAGATCATCATTTCAGCCAAAGGGTTAGTTATTGACCTAAAGAATACTCGAGACACCCACAATTTCCCCTCAATGCTAAATGGCTAAACAACTTCCCCTTGGAGTGCCATCTTGAAAAATTACTTGCATTTCACAAAAGCGAGGGCAAGTAACACTCTACAGCGGAGAGGCTGAAGACTGCGATCATCTTACCCACTTACATTTAATGTCCTTCAGTCAAATCACATCATTTATGACAGGTTTCAGTGCTACTTTTTCAGTCACTGCCTATGGTACGCTGTTTCAATGATAGCCACTCTAACAGCCTAATGAAGAAAAAAAAAAATAAGCCTATTTCCTTCCTAATGCAATTTTTTTATTGGCCGACATCAGTTGTGGGCACGCACCACCGCACCGTTAATGGTAATTAAGACATCAGCAGAGAGCACTTTTGCTCTCTCTCCCGGTTCAGGAAGGCTGCATCACTCCGCTTCCACGTTCACCGAAGTTACTGCGGAGAACTGCCGGCAGCAGCTCACACCTCCCGCACCACTGCGCTAACTGCCCCACGGCGTACGAGACTGAAAACAACTCTCCACCTCCCCGGGCCGGGAAGTCGGCGCCTC
>NW_010142409.1:7296-13880 GCF_000699245.1 Pterocles gutturalis | reverse complement strand
CAAACCATTCTATGATTCTATGATCTACATTTAAAATCACAGGATTAAAGCAATTCTTTTCTTTGGGGTAAACTTGAACTGGAGCAATGCATTCATATTTAAAATAAGTACTAAATATTCAGAACCTTGTGGCAAACTGTTAGACAAGAGATCTGGTTTCCCTTATTTTGCTCACCGCTGTTAATAATGCCCCTTCTTATCTCTTCTCAAAGCCACGCTATTGAAATTGAACTGTATCACCAAATATATCTCATGTCAGCATGAGTCAAGCCAGGAAGCACAGGCAGTGTCTTTTTCATTAAGCTCCCCTACAATCTACTACATTGTCAGGTCCATTATATGTGAGGGTAGTTGTATCTTTTCAGAAAACTACTCCAAAGAAGGCAGATGAGTTTCACCAGTTTTCACAGGAGTTGACCATGGTAGAGCATCCCTTTGTGCTGCTCTGATGATGCAGAAAACCCATTCATTTTGTAATCACAAGCTAGGAGAAAAAGCTTTTTTTGCTAGGTGTATTTTTCAGTTATTCCAAGTATTCAAAGCATTTTAGAGAGGGAAGTGCTTTGTTAAGAGTTAACTTTGGTTTAGGTAATGTCTGAGGAAACAAATCATTCTGGTAACAGCACAAAGGTTTAAGGCTGGTCTAAGCAAGTCTTGCTCAACCAGGGGCTTGGCATGGTGTGGTGGAGTAGGTTGGAGGCAGGGGACAGAGAGAGCCAATTTCTTCACCTGTTTCCAGCCTGCTCAGCAACTTGTGACAACTGTTCTAGTCTTTACTTACCCTTCCTCCTTTCACCCCTTTGTTTTTGAACTCAGACCCTCTGGTTTGCCTCTGTCTCTAGGCTGTCCACCCGTATGTGCCTCCACGGCACCACATATGAATGGTCCAGGATCTTGGTTGGAGTCTGTTGGTGTTATTGCATATAAATTCAAATATAGCCACAAATCCAGGTCAGAGCATTAATGTCGGAGATGTGTAATGCACTAGATTTCCTGCTAAGAGTGCTGACAGTCCATTTACAGGTGGGAGAAAAGCTTTGCTCTATGTTCACACGTGTGCAGGAAGACTGAGAATCTTCTGCTTATCTCGTTGAAGAACTCTGCAAACCACATCAGTTCATGCTGAAAAATATCCAAATGACAAACCCTACTTTACAAAAACCTTTTATGACTTCTTTTTTTTAATTTGTTTTTTGTTGTTGTGTCTTATAATGAACTGCTCCAGTCCCTTGCTAGTAGGCAAAACCTGTTTCCTTTCTATGAGGTTTCCTTGCTTAGCATTGCTCATCTTGCAACTGTATGCACCAAGAAATGCCCCAGGAGCCCTTGATCTCATTCACTGTGACTTCATCAATATAAATCTTTTGGGGATATGCATTCTAAACAAACCAAGAGAAATATGCTTAATGAAAATGAACACTAACAAAGCAACATATGATAATGCACGAGCAAAGCACCCGCAGAGAAAGGGCGCGTGCTGCAGAATGCTTTTGTAGCAGTCTCTTGGTCCGCATCCGTTTCCTGTACCAAAGAAACCAGTGCAAGGGCCCCAGAGCACGGTGCTGCCTTCCTCTGAGAACATCACTGCAGTTCTCTGGGGCTTGTCATAAACCTACAGCAGCATCTAATTTGGTCCAGATAAAAAGGTGTAGGGTCAGGACCTTAGTTTCATTCTATTTCTTCATCTTCTGTTATTTGGAAGGAAGCAGGAGCTTCCAAAGCTGAAGAAACAGGATTCACTGGAAGTCTTTGTCATAAAAGCTGTAAGCTTAATACTTTCCTTTGTCCTAAAATCTCTTCTTCTTGAGTACAGCTTGCTTCTGTGCGGAGGGCTAGGACAGAGGTGAAGCATCACATAAGTCCTACTTACGCCTTCATATTAGTGCACAAATAAGATTTAAGCTGCTAATAGTCCCTTTCTAGCTCTCTGCATAGAACTGAATTTTATACACTGATCATGATAAGACTAGAGAAAAAAAAAGAAGTTGTGGCAGCAGCAGTCAGGTTTGAACAGGACACTGAAGTTAAATGAAGTGGGGACTAAAAGTGTGATAGCCATGGCATGAGATGTCCTGAGGTCAAGCACGTTTCAGAAATGATGCCAAAACCAGGCAATAAATCAACAGCCTTCTCTGTGCATGAGGTGTGTGGTCTGTTGAGCTGTACCAACCAACCATTTCCATTTTGCTGGTTGCAACCATGAAGTCAAACACGCTAGGTCTTTGTGATACCCGCTGACAGATCAGGGCCACCAGGCCCTACCTGCCTCAAAATCACCAAACACCTTTTCTGAGTGTGGTTGGTGTGGAATGAAACCAAGCTATGGTGTTCTGAGCTCCCAGGCACTGCAGGATCCCAAAACAGGGCTGTGCCTGGGAGCTAAGCCTCGTGGCTGGGTGGCGGTTGCTCAGCTCTCCCTGGCAGCAGGGAGGTGAGGCTCTCCAGTGATCAGCTGCTTACCCAGGAGTCGCCGTCTCTTTCCGAGGTACCCACTGTCCCCCTTCTGCGCTTAATTAAACTGATGTCTCTGGTTTTTCTCTTTTTTAAAAAAATTGATAATCACAGATTAAGAGGTTGGAAGAAAGCCAGGTTTGTTTCAGGAGGCATTCATTAACAAGTCAATTAGCTGTACTTAATATCATTCCAGCACAATTTTCAGTCTGAATGCTTTTCTATTAAATTTCCTATTCTGCTAAAATGTAGTGTTGTGCCGGTGGAAAGAAGAGCTGGCAAAGGCAAGAACACAAGCAAGGGAGCTGCCAAGTGCAGGGGAAAAGGAAGTGGCAGTGCAAGCTGACGGGTGAGTCTTCAACTATTTATTCTCTTCCCTAGATGTGGGATGGACTTTGGCAGGTGTCTTATTCGGGGATGGTGAGAAGCACAGTCATGAGTGCCAAAACGTGGCCAAAAATTCAGCGTATCACCGTGCTTTTCCCAAGAGCATAGAGAAATTGTACCCAGCGTACGTGTAGTGTTTAAAGCCAGAGGCTGTTTGGTTTGTTACCTGTATTTATTTCAATAAAGAGTGAAGAATAACCCACACCCATGGCTCAGAAAGTTGCAGCGTTCCAGGAATGAGCTGGCTCCACTCTGAATCTCTCTTCTCCGCTTGCATCTGGGCCTTTGGTACTGTAATAACCAAGCTCTTTATACCTTGTGCTGGGACCTTTGCAGCCTGGGCAAGACCTGCTGTTGGCACCGAGACTGCAGAGAATTGAACCAGGCACTGAAGAGGTTTGGTTTTTTCCCCAAATCACTGTCACCACTTAAAATGATGAAGGAATGTGAAACGTTCAGGGTAAATGTTATGTTTTTGCTAAATTATGTGTGACCTTTCAGTACCTCTGGCCCTGAATTACTTGAGGGCATCCACGGGATGCAATACATCATGCGCAGGGTCCAGGGGGCTTGGACAGGTAGAACTGGGAGGAAAAACAGGAAACAGTGAGATGGATGCTCCTTGTCTACTGTGCCCTCTGGGCACAGGGTAATCTGGCCCAGGTTTTGATAGAGCCAAACGGGACTCATCCATTCAGCTGGATGATTTAGTATTTGCCTTAATCTCTTATAAAATGTCTAGATTTTGGTGTGCTTGTTGGGTTTATTCATTCTCCAGACTCCGTATTGGCTACTAGGGAGTATACAAGGTTTATTTGACTTTCTTTTTCAAAAAGAGAAGAAGAAATCTGAGGTTTTAGGAGAACTAGTGCCACCACTTCAGAGCTTCATTGTGAGCAAGGGAGGCCTTCTGCTGAATCTGAGCAACACGAGAGCCCACGAGGTGGGGAGGGGAGGTAACTGTGATAGCCCCCTGTATCTAAAACTGCTTCTACAGGCAGCATGGGGCGGGGGGAATGGGAGTCCCAAGTCTTTTTCCTGTGCTCATGGATTGCCTTGTTACTGATGGATGCTTCTAGCTGCTTCAGAGAGGAAGGCGGTAAAGCTCTGAATTTCTTTGGGGCTGGAGCTGTTTAGAGAAAATATAGTAGAGCAGTGAAAATGAGGAATATATCTTCATTATAAACATGTTTGCAGATAAAACAAAGTAATGACTGTACTGGAGCACGTTGGTGCTTGTTTCTGCTAGTCCCCCTTCTCTGACAGTGATGTGGAGACGAGACTGGTGCATTTAATACTGGCAAGCACCCGTAACAGCCCAGGGCACACAGGACAGCTGGGTAAGGAACCTGTCTCCAGCCATGGCCCAGAGCAGCTGCGAAGGAGCATCTAGGGATGCACTCTAGTGTGACAGCCAGCTGCCTGATGCTCAAAGACATCCCAAGCTAGATGTCATACCTGGTTTTTAATTCCCCTTAGGGAATTTTTGTCCTAGAACTGAGCTGATGGGGATTTTTTCACTGCATGATTTTTGTTTTATACATATGTATATGTATATCTCCACAATACCCCGTGTCAAAGAATGCTATATCTAAACTCCACTTGAGGTAGAAAGTGCCTTCCTTGCTTTTGAGGCTGCCGCGCTGGCACCTTATAGGTGGTACCTGGGGAGCGGCACTGAATGACCCCCCAGTTAACCTTCCCCAGGCCCCCACAAGGTTGTACAGAGCTCTCTTGGATCTTCCCAAGTGTCTCATTTTGGGGATGAAGAGTATGGGCTGCTTACTCATCCCTTGCTTGGAAGCTCTGAGCACATTTGCTTCCCTTCTTTGAATCTCCTTTCTTTGAAGCTGCTCCAGTTCAATAACGCTCTTTTTGGAACAATGCAGGGCAGGGGCAATGACTGGGGCTGGGGCTGGGGCAGGGTCAAGGGCAAGGGCAGGGGCTAGGGCAGTAGCAAACACATGTTTTTTGCATGTTGTCGCCTCCTTTCCAGGTGATTTCTTGCAGCCTGGCTGTATATAGAACCTCCCTAACTTTTGTTCACATTTCCAGTCTGCCCACAGTTACTCCGTTCAAAGCAGCACTGGTGTTGACGGGGGCGTGGAGGGGGAAACGTTCATACATTTGTGACCCCGGCATGCAGCCTGCGGGCTGAGAGCTCAGGGGGTACAATGGTGTGTTGATATGAGGAAAGAGAGTGAAAAATAGGTCCTTCTGGTGTTCTTCAGTGTATGAAGCGTGGGAAGTACTTTGGAAGTCTTCAATCTTTCCCTGTCGGCTGACTGCTGCGGTGGCCTGGTGACTTTCTGTTTTTACATTTCTGTCCCAGACTGCCTGTGTCTGGGGCAAAGAATATTTTCCGTCTTTGGTGTCTCGTGCCATTTCTACTGTCCTGATCAATAGCACTGTGTCAGCGCTTTGCTGGTTGGCATTACTTCCTTTGTTATTTCCTTTAGCAGGCTAGAAGAAGCACAACTAACCAATATCAGCTTCAGACTTTTTTGCGGTTGATACTAGAGCTGTGCTGGTGTATCCTTCAAGCACTGCCCTTTGCTAAAGGAACAAATTGATGATGTTGCAGAGTATTTGCACAATTGTATTTGAATACACCACTCAGAGACTGTAACAAATGCATTGCATGAAGTGAAAAGGGCAAAAGGTCAAAATAAAAATGGCTTAATAAAGTGAATCATTCCAATAATCCATTTTAAACTGCGCAAGGGGAGATGCAACACTGTGAAAAACACTGAGCATTCGCTGTCAAAAAAAATCTCTATTTGTAAAAATGGACAGTGGGCGGCTCCTTGGCTGCTACAAATAGACGGATTTCGTTACAACTCCACCTGTTAAATTACCTGAGGCTCCGACCATATACCTTTGTTTGATCTTTAAGCCTGAGATTATTTCTGCCTCCTGCCAGCCTTACATAATCAGGGATTTACATCTTGGCTTTTGCTATCCCTAGATGTACAGGAGACTTGTGCAGTTGTTCAGTTTCATGATACTCTTACAGCAAATCTTATGAGGTTTTATAATTTCAGATTATTTTTTTCCCACTCTCAAAAACAAACGTGAAACTCCTCCCAGACTTCTGGCTATAGGCAAAGCTGCTTTCGTCTGGGGAAGAGCCGGTATGAGCAGCTCAGAGGAGGGACCCCAGCTGGGGCACGGCATTGCTGGAGTCAGTATCCATGCACAGCTTGAAGCAGTGGCTTCTCACCACCTGTAGAAGCTCCAAGTTGGACAGTCGCGCTCCTATCAACTCCTGTTAAAACACACCCTGCTGTGGTTGGGCTCAGCATCCCTGCTCTTTGGTTTGCTGTGGCTCCCAGCAGCACGGCGAGCTGCAGTGGACGGGGAGGCAGTGGACGGGACGACATCAGCCTTGGCTTGGACCAAGGAGAAAGGGGGGTGGGATGCACTGTCTGGGTTTGTCTTCTCAGCCCCCAGGATAAGCTCATAGTCTTTGAAGAAAACCCCCACGTGTCTACGTTGCCAAATGCAGGTCCCAACACTGAAGAATTCCAAGCTGTGTCTCAAAAATTTGTCCTTGTTTTTAACCCATAAGTAGCTGTGAAGGGGCTGTTTGTGCGGGCAGCGGCGCTGCCTGCAGGATCTGAGCGAGCGGTTCTGGGCAGCTGGCACTGGGGGTGCTGGTCCCACAGCCCCTGTGGTGGCCATGGAGAAGGGCCACGGAGATGGGCAGAGGCTGGGGGAGCTCCCCCGGGGAGGCAAGGCGGGGG
>NW_010142409.1:0-7263 GCF_000699245.1 Pterocles gutturalis | reverse complement strand
TTCCGCACCCTGCCAGGGCTGAACGGGGGCTACAGGAGAGATGGGGGGGTCTTCATCAGGGGGTGATGGGACGCTTTTAAGCTGAAAAAGGGGAGATTTAGGTTACATATTGTTGGTGAGGCAATGGCCCAGGCTGCCCAGAGAAGCTGTGGATGCCCCATCCCTGGAGGGGTTCAAGGCCAGGCTGGATGAGGCTTTGGGCAACCTGGGCTAGTGGGAGGTGTCCCTGCCCATGGCAGGGGGTGGGACTGGATGATGTCTGAGGTCTTTTCCAGCCCAAACCATCCTGTGATTCTATGATCCTGTGATGGGAGGCTGAGCCTCCCCACAGCTGGTGGGGAAAATCAGAGAAGGGAGTCTTCAAAAAGGAAAAAAGGCCCCATTTAATCTAATAGAAATTGCTTGCTGATGTGATAGAGAATATTGCATAATTTAATCTATACGGATGTTGGTTTTATCTTGCTCAAATTCATGTCAGTGTGCCAAATTATCATAAGGCGAGGGCAGATTGCATTACGTACCCTATACAGTGAAATCATGGCTATTTGCACTTCACTTCTTGTGTTGAGTGTAATGGTGCGCTAAGTAAAGCTGTGGGTGGAAGTGATAGTACCTGGATATGAATATAAATATATTTTAAAGCATCATTACTTCATTAAATATATTTTTTTTCAAAGGTTAGTGATTTATTTGTGGTAGTTGTGGCATTCATATCGGAAAGATGCAGTTAAGAAAGAAATGATGCTCTGGTTGTCAAGTCGTTAGATTCTAGTAAAGGCTCGAGAGCTGCCTTGCTGTGGCTGGATGTAAATGTGAAATAGACTATTCACAGCATGCGCAGCCCAGGAAGGTGGCAAAAAATGATTCCAAGAAAAGAAATATTTTAGTTCAAGTTGGCACCTGGGACAGGAGCAGTCGTTATTTCTCTACAGTTAAGTTTGAGGACTCCCAGAAGGATAAACTGAGGCAGCTTCAGGGTTTGTCGCCAATTTCAGATAAAAGGGTGTTAGGGACATGGTTACCCATGGGACGATGTCATGCAGAGAGCCGACTGAGAACTTGGAAGTGGAGCTTTTGGGACTAAACTGAGCTGAAGTCAAGCTGAGCTCAAACAGTGCCTCAATGTGCTTGTAGGGCTGAGTGAATTTCGTAGTTGCAGCAACAAAAAAAAGCCAGCCTTCATCTTCTCAAAGACAGCTTTAGTTTTAAATTGGGAGTAATAATTGCAAAGAAAATGTACTTGTGGGACTGACCAGGCCCATAGGGTTTTCACTGAGTGGATACAAGGGATTATTTCAGTTGTGTCTTACTCTCCAAACTCGAGAAGGTGTGTGGGAGCTGGAGGTGCCCTGCAGGGCCGGAGCAGTGACCCCCCTTCCCACCCTCCTCGGTGCAGGAGGTGACTGCCAGCAGCTGCGGCTGCCCCTTGGGAAGGGGGGTGCCTGCTCCCCAGGTCTCAACAAATATTGCCATTGGTCTTTGCCTGCAAGTATCTCTTTTGTTATTTTTTTCCCTCTTTAGTGAATTTTCCCCAATTTCCATTAGCCCAGAGACAACCAGACACTCCAGTATTGTTGCAAGAGCCACTATGGGTTTTTTGCCTCAGAGATAATTTTTGTGTCAAATTTGTGGCATATTAGCACTTCTTCCCTGATTTCCAAAGTAGGCACTAGGCTTAGGATAATAAGGCATTACTCTAAGTCCGTAATGGAGCCACCACTTAGGAACAGTACACTAATGCTTTACTATATTTCTTAGAGATTACTTCCTGTTGCTATTTTGAAGGGATAAAACAAATCCAAAGCACATCTCGTGAAAGTTTCTAAAGCAGGCACTGGTATCACGTGGGTTCAATCCTCTTCTGAGTTACGCAGATCAAAATCCCCAGGACTCATTTGACCTAGGGACTCGGCAGCTGCGCGTGTGCCACCTTCGTTACAAAAACAGCCTGGGCACCGTGGTTTGGGACAGACTTGGCCAGAGATGAAGCAGGTTCCACTAAGTGAATGGCGTTTCATTGAAAGCAGGACGACTTGATACTGAAGCAAGTTGCTCATGTGTCACCTTTGGCTCCCCCAAAAACCACCCCAAAGCAGAGTAAAATGTATGAAAAATTAATGATTCTTACATAAAAGTGTGTAAAAAAATTCTGGTTTCTGTGTCCTAACACTGGAACAACCATACAGTCACAGAACAGTTTGGATGGGAAGGGACCTTAAAGCCCATCCAGTCCCACCCCCTGCCATGGGCAGGGACACCTCCCACCAGCCCAGGTTGCCCAAAGCCTCATCCAGCCTGGCCTTGAACCCCTCCAGGGATGGGGCACCCACAGCTTCTCTGGGCAGCCTGGGCCACTGCCTCACCACCCGCACAGGAAAAAACTTCCTCCTAATATCTCATCTCAATTTCCCCTCTTTCAGCTTCAACCCGTTCCCCCTCATCCTGTCCCTGCACCCCCTGATCCAGAGCCCCCCCATCTCTCCTGTAGCCCCCTTTCAGCACTGGGAGGTGCTGGAAGGTCTCCCTGGAGCCTTCTCTTCTCCAGGCTGCACACCCCCAACTCTCTCAGCCTGTCCTCGCACGGGAGCTGCTCCAGCCTCTGACCATCTCTGTGGCTCCTCTGGCCCCACTCCAACAGGTCCATGTCATTCCTGTACAATGCTTTGGTTAAGAATTTCTGAGAAAATTGTCTAATTTTCACCTGGATGACAAATTTCAGACAGACACTCCAGTCGGATAAGTTTTAGGTAGATAAAACCATTAACAGCAAGTGTCAGGGCCAGTAGCCTTTGCCTGCGAGAGCCGAACATTGACTCAAGCAGTAAATGCCATGGCGCTGGTGGCTTTTCCAAAGTAAGATGCTCTGAAGTTTTTTCCAGAAAATATGAACAAGATGTGATGACCTTTGGAGTCTTTCACTGACCCAGGCCAAGAATGAGCTTAGTAGGAACAAAGTGGAAAAGTCAGCATGTGGCAGCAATATAGCACTGTCATAAAGGGTTTTTTTTTTCTTATAGACAATCCATCAAATTATTATTTGTAGAAACTCAGGCTGGATACAAAACTATAAGTCTATTGGCCCAAGAGAACAGATAGCTGATCTGTTCTAAAAATATAAAAATAAAATATTTGACATTTCTTGTCAACCAGTGTCAGAATGGTTTAGAAACTGAGGGACTACAGCTCTTGAGATGACAAGATGACAGCTTTCCCATATATTACCATTATAAAAGTGCTCTGCAACTGAATTTCAGTGGAAGATGGAGGTTGCTTAAGGTTATCTGCATTTGCTTTAGAAATACAGAATTGTTTTAAAGGGTGCCGGCATTAGTGTGAAGAACTGCATTTATGGAGAAGAATATCGTCACCTCACTGTTAAGGGTTCATGATGTTCTCATTCCTTATTCAAGGCAACACAAAGAGCTATTTTCAATTTTAGTAGCAAACATGTATGAAAACTGACATTAACGCTTTTAAAGTGCTACTCAGAACCCACAGAAATTGGAATCTAGGGAAGCAAACAATGAATGATATGGTTTAGCCCAGAACAAGTGACCTCTGTGACGGCACCGCAGGACCATAGTGGCAGGCAACTGTAAATATCTCAGCCAGGGTATGAGCGCCCCAGCCCAGTTAGCACAGAGCAGGATCAATATTCCCAATAAAATGCTGAGCAAGAGAGAGAAGAGATTATTTTAGCAGTAAAACCATAACACCTGTGTAACCTTTTCCATAAGGATTCTCCTGGACTATGTTTAAAACCATTAAGTGTCCAGCTCTTTCAGCGCCATCAGCATCGTCGCGATGTCATTTATACAGAGTATTTTAAATAGGGAAATACAGAAGCATGGTCCCGCAGATTTATAAGGCTGGAGAAGAGTATTATAGCCATCTGCTTAGGCAGACACTGACATCACTAGACTTCCCTTAGTTAATTTGTTTTAGGAAAACATTCACTCCTGATGTGAAGATTGGTAGGGGTTGCAAATTCACAGCCATATTTGGCAAATTCTCACTCGATCATCCCCATCACCAAAGACATACGTGCAGGCTTTCTAACACCCCTCCAGGGGAGCTTGACTCGGGCCATGCTGTGATGTAGTTTGTTAGACCAACAAGCCAAATGAATGTTTTGTCCCTGACCTTAGGTACTCCTAACTGTCCATGAAGCAATGCTCTTACTCTTCTGGCCAGCAGATCAATGAGGTTTTTTTCCCTGTTCTTTCTGCCACACTTCGCCGAGTCCTTTCCAAACTAGCCATCTGCCTCTCAGGTTGATGCCAGCACTGGGCATGGTACTTCAGAAGCTGTCAAACTTGTGCCAGTTACAGAAATATCAGGATTTTCCAGCTGTTTCTCAATATTTCAGTCTGTCCAGTCAGAGGCAGTGTTCATCATTCTGGCCCCCCGCAGTGCTGGGAATACAAGGTCAGGCGTTTCTCTATTGGGATGCTCCAGCTGTTTTCAGCCACGGCTTCCCAAAGTCCCCAGCCTGCGATGCTCTTCAGCCGCAGAGCAGACACTCCACATTTGGCTGTTTTCAACACATGTTCTTAGCCTACATCCAATGGACCAAATGAACGGGGTTTCTCTGTGCCAATCTCCTCTTTTCTTCTGTCTTTGTGCCACTGGCAAACTTCATCCATGATGATTTTCTATTTTATCATCAGTAAGAATATTAAATGGTTCCAAGGCTGGCATGGCGGGGATGCACTGGAATAGCGCTGGGACGCCGATGATCCCCCAGTTGCCGTTGGGTTTTGAAGGCTGTCAGTCTGCCGGTCGCTAATCCGTGTTAATCCTCCTGAGAGGAGGATTGCCATGCAGGAGGATGGCTCGCTCTAAGAGAGGGTGCACGTGGGAATTAAGCATGCTTTAACTCCGGCACGCTGACTTCATGCCTTTAACGGGTTTGTCTTTATTTTCCAAAAGTGTCCCTACAGAAGTGGACTCCTCCGTGAAATAGCCTTTTTCTGGAGTGGCTCTGATAGACTGGGTTTAAGAGAGGCTAAACCTGGGGGGGTTGAACGAAGATGAACAGGAGAAAGGTGTTTGGATAAACTTTTGCTTTTGTCTTTGTTTCTGTTTAACTGGTGAAGTGCTAGATTAATGCTGAAGGATTAATTTTACAGAAAAATTGAGTTTAAAAATAAATTAACCATGTTTTCCAGAGGTTTGGTCACCTCTGTTTCACAGATGGAGGGGCGTAAAGCTCAAATATTCAGCCCCAGATGTGTGGAGATGCTTACTTATATAGCTCCTATGTAATAAGTATTAGATACTTAAATAGGAATAAGGCATCCAAACGCCTTTTGTAGAGCTAAGCCAAAATTCTCACCCTTGATTAGAGAAGGAAGACTTTAGAATGATAAAAAGTCAAAGCTGTCTGTTCCCCATCCCGAGCTGTTATCCCAGTCATTCAATCTGTGCTATGGACACTTTGGGGTCAGACTATTACAGGTATGAGAGACTGTCACACTGACTTACAACAGGAGCCCAAGGGGTTTAAAACTGAAAACTAAGGAGAAAAAAAAAGGAAAAAAGAAAAAAAAAAGCTATAATCAACAAATCTTTCCGTTTGTTTAAAAATGGACCATAGAACTGCATCCTGTAGCAAATTAGAAAAAAGCAAAGAGTGGACGTCTCTTTTTTTTCCCATTTAATGTTGTTTTTTACATAATCTCAAACATTATGTGTTTGTGTTGACTTCAGTGGAGTTTAGGAGCTACTCAGTTCTCTGTCCTGGGGTACCAGCTGTAGCATGGCACACTTCTTTGATTTCTAACCTGTGAACTGTAGAATTTTAATACTTAGACCGCATACCAACCCTTTAGTGCTTCTGTGGGACCCACTGGATGCATCTCAGACATTGTCCTGGAAGATCTCTGCCTTAGTGAAATATTCAGTAGGTGTTATTGATGTTGTCCACTTCCTACTCATTTGCCCACATTAACTGAAAGAATTGTTTCAGCCTGCACTGAAAGTATTGCTTTCTCACAAGGGAAAAAAAAAGGGCATATGTATGTGTGTACATATATATATATACACACACACAAAATATATACACACATATAAGTATATATACAGATAAAAATCTATATACATATATATGCGTGTGTCTGGTGTTCTGTGTGTTTGTGCATATATATTTTATACAACATATATTCTGTATTTAATGTCTGTATATCATGTGTATATATAATAGATATATTAAAAATGTACATGCACAACCAGAGCACCAGATAGAGCTGATTGCACTAAAGTGTTTTTGAAAGATTAGCAAACTCCTGAGCACAGTGCTCTAATGTCTGATATGAATCAACCCCGTGCCAAGCAGATGCAGCCATCTAGAAAAAAAAAAGAAAAAAAAAAAAAAAAGAAAAGGGAGATCAGCATCTGTTGGAAGGAAAAGGAACCTGAAAGGTTCCAGTTCTTATCTGAACTCCCTCATGTTCTCCAAGTGCAAGGAGGATGGGGATTTGTAAAATGGAAAATGGTTTTAAAGTGTGTCATGCTGTGGTTCTGCTCTTTTATGAGCCCCTTTCTGAATTCCTGTGTTCAAAACACAAATGTAAAAGCCAACAGCCCCCAGGATGGCATGTTGTATAATACACATATATCAGGGAAACAACTGCGGGCATGACTTAGAGTCCCATTGTTTCACGCACTGTGTGGGAGTGACGAGCCTATGCCTGGGAGGGTTTGTATTCTACATGGACAAGAGAGCAACAGGGAAGGCAGATGGGGACAAAAGGAGGCATATTTGTCTTTGTCTCTGCCATTTCCCTGATATCATAATGTTATTTAAGGACTGGAAGCCTGAGAAGCAACTGGAGCATCTGTAGCTCCATTTGACTGATACTTTCCCAAGTGATCCTGCTTCTGGCAGCTCTGAGGGTAACGCACTTCTTCAGGTACCATGGGGACTTCTGGCTGAGCCAGAGATATCTCCAGAAGAACAGTTTTCTTCTATCTCAGGTAAAAACCTGGAGTTTGAAGCAAGTGAAAATGTAAATCACAACGGTACATTCATACACACTATGGCTATATAAACACTGACATTTTATTTTCAGGGTTTTTTTTGTTTGTTTGTTTTTGTTAGGTTTTTTGTTGTGTTTTTGTTTTTGTTTTTTTTTAGAAAAAAACTCCTCAAACGAAGCTTTGCTTGAGATGCATGTGGGCTGGTCCTTAGCTGAATGATGTCTTTGCTCCAGGTTTGTCTTATCACTTGTGTTTGGCGCATACTGCCAAAGAGGGGAGGGG
>NW_010142408.1:1254-2239 GCF_000699245.1 Pterocles gutturalis | reverse complement strand
AAGGCACACAGCCCCCCTCAGCCCGAGGGTCCGTGCGGGAAAGCTGCCTTAACCACCCACCCTCCCGTGGGGAGCAGCCCCACACCAGTGACATGGAAAGCCCCTGCAGAGGTGCTGGGGCAGCTTCCCCCCCCTCCCAGCAGCACTAGTGGTCAGGCTTTCCTCCTCTGCTTTCCCAGTAGCACCAACACAGACTGGTCCAGGCATAGGGCACCGCTCACTCCAGGACCCTGCTGACAGGGCAGCCGCTGCGAGCAGCAGCTGGAACTCCACAGCAAGGCAGTGGGGCTGGGGACAGGGCTTGAGCGTCTCCTTAGCAGGACATTAAGTTACTGGGTTGTAGGGAACAGGGGTGGCAGAGCAGGAAGGACAGGGAATGTCTGACAGGGCGCTTGGTTCCTGCCCCCGTGGGGCAAACACTCCTGGAGTCAGAGCACGGGGCACATGCAAGACCCCCACTTTGGCACAGATTATCTCCCCCTCTCCAGAGACCCACTCCTAGAAAGACCTGAAGTGCTGCAAGAAGGAAAAGTTCCCTTGTCACAATCAGTCCTTCTCCCCAGGGCAGCGCTGAGCTGCCAGTCCTTGTACAGACCCTGAGATCGTCCCGTTGGAGCAGCAAGAGACCTTCCCCTTTCACAGTCCCACCAGCATCCCACCATTCAGATCTTTGAGGACTCCACCCGGGGGGCCCGCCCTGCCGTCCCTGGGCTCTGCCCGCAGCTGCCGCAGCTCTCGCTCCAGTGCCTGGCTCCGGTGGTACATCTCCATGTAGCTGGCCTGGAGCTCCCGCTGGTACCGCAGCACCTTCTCCTTCTCCTCCTGCCAGGTTTTCCTCTCCAGCTCAAAGTTCACAGCCTGCAGCTGGCCCTGGCGCCGCTCCCGCAGCAGCTCTGCCCACAGCCACTCCACCTGCCGCTCCATGGGCTCCGACGTGTCGCTGTGAAGGCCCCGACACTTGGAGTCATCAGTTTCGCAGCCGGGG
>NW_010142408.1:756-1234 GCF_000699245.1 Pterocles gutturalis | reverse complement strand
CGCCCAGCGGCAGCGAGGTGCCAGGCTCTGGGGGACTCTGGAAGGAGTCTGCCAGTTGTGCCAGCTGGGAGTCCCTGGCCTGGACCTCTGCCTTGGCCTCCCGCAGCTGTGTCTTCAGGCTGAAGATCTCACCCAGTTTCTGAGCCATCTCCTCCTGGGTGTCCCGGAGCTGCTGCTTCAGCAGGGAGATCTCCGCTGCCTTCTGGCACACCTGCGGGCACAGGTGAGTGGTGAGGAGGGGCTGGAGGAGCAGGACCCCAGGGGTGGCAGCACCCCAGATTGTCACCATAGCATCCCTGGAGACCATGAGCATCACACCTGGCTCGTCCCCCCCATCCTGCAGCCACAACTGACACCAGAGCAGAGAACTGCTGCCCCTGTCCTGGCTCCACAGACAGGAGGGTGGCAACAAGGCGTGAAGGAAAGGGACTCACCTCCCACTTGGTCTCCTCCAGCTTGGGGCTGACACGTTCGCCCT
>NW_010142408.1:337-731 GCF_000699245.1 Pterocles gutturalis | reverse complement strand
TTGCTCACCCCCCCCTGCAGCCGCTTCTTCTCCTGCTGCGCCTTGTAGAGCTGCAGCTGCAGCGCCCGCTGCCCGCGCTGCGCTTGCTGCGTCACCTGCTGCAGCCTGGCCACATACATCTGCTTCAGATCCTCCAGCTCGTCCAGCCACAGCCGCTGCTTGTCCTCAAACACCTGCCAGCAAAGGTGGACACTGCTGGGGCTGCTACGGTTCCTGCCCCCGTGGGGCAAGCCCCAGGGACGGATCCCAGAAGGTCCCATGATGTTGGGTCCTCCCCGGTTTGGACATTCCCAGCCCACCGCCTGCCACAGTAGGACATCAGCTCCTTCACAGCTCCCTCCAGCTGGGCACTGCTGCCCCCCACCCCTGCCCAGGCACCCAGCACAGCCCCAGC
>NW_010142408.1:0-320 GCF_000699245.1 Pterocles gutturalis | reverse complement strand
AATTCCCCTGAGGCCTCCTCTGGCGCTGCCGCAGCTCTCCCCCCGTCTCCTGCAGCCGGTCCTCCAGCTGCTTCACCGCATCCTCCAGTGAGTAGGTGAACTCGTAGGGTGGTGGGGGCTCCCCAGGGCTCTGCAGCCGGCTCAGCGTGGCCATGCTTTTGCAGGACAGAGGTGCCTTCTCGGGGGCCAGGGGGTCTCTGGGGCTCCGGGAGACCCTGTCCAAGGAGCCCCCGATGTGGTTGATGTGGCCCATGGAGGCACTGAACTGGGTCTGGGTGGGCTTGAGGCGGGGGGCGCAGGGGGGGGAGGGCCTGATGGAG
>NW_010142407.1:23150-38699 GCF_000699245.1 Pterocles gutturalis | reverse complement strand
ATTCTATGATTCTATGAGCTTATCCAAATCATTCTTTCTACATTTTTCATTACAACATATTTTCTTGAGTCAAATTTATATCCCCTGTGGAATTTTTCAGAAGTTTTAAAAGGAAACAATTAAAAGAAACCAGTAACTTACATGGTAAAGACATCAATAACATCTCCTGAAGCTCTTGTCATCTCAAAGTAGGTTTGCAGAATGTTGACGGTTCCTGAAAGTGCTTCATGTCCACAACCACAGAACAGTGCAACACCAGCATACAGCAGGATGGTAGCAATCAAAGATGCGTAGGGAATACCTCCCAGGCATTTGATGCAACACTCAAAGCATCCTACAAGAAAGAAAGTTGTGTGTTAATGCATTATATCAAGAAAGCAAAAAGAAAGCTTTTACCTTTGAAAAACACTTCTGAAAATTTAAGACTGCAGCCCAAAGACATATTAGGTCAAGTATAACAAACAATAATGTCAAAAATCCATGAAAGGACAAAGGTTAATGCAACTTCTGAGTTTTCACAGTTGCTACTCGACCTATTACACGTAGATATGCCATCTGATTAACAGGAGATGTTAAATACTTAATTCCTTGTACAGTTTCATGTTTTTCTTAAGAGCAAGTTCCAATGTCAGTCCTAGGTTATACCTCTAGTCAAAAATCCTGTTGCTCACAATTCCTGATCCTGTGGAGGATCCACAGAAAACCACAGAAAAAGGATATCCAGTTCAATTCCTTCAATCACCATAGGGTTTTTTTTCCATTTTTCATCTGTACAGTGCTGATAACACAATTTCTCCTACCTCCAACACCAATTCTTTGTGCATCACTCAAATACCTCAAAAGAATAAATGAAGATATCCACTAAAATGGCACAGAATTAGAAAAAAATATAGAAGTTGAATTTTCTCTCAATATATTTTACCCTGGGCAGTGTTTCTTACGTGAGGGCAATTGCTCTTGAGTTATACAAGACCAATGTTTTGTCCAGCCATCAGAATATCTAAACCAATGCCCTGTTCCACAACAATCCTTTTCCCCAGCAAGGGTGTTCAAGTTTCTGACACTACCTTGACTAGCTTGTCAAGTAGTTTCATGAAGGCATCATCTCTGACCCTAGGAAGAGACTAGGAAAATATATCAATGCTTTTGGAGTAATTAATTTTGCATGCAGATAAATATAGGAAATCTCTTAAAACTCCTTCGGTCCTGTTTTCTAAGATTACCCTTAACAATAACTGTAGTTAAATCCTCAGTGTTTAAAAACCTACACAAACACTAGAAAAGGACACTTCACTGGATAATCTGGTGTCTAAAAGGCATAAAAATAAGAAATAGGTATTGAAAATATATACCTTGAACAAGGACTGCAGGGAAATACATAGTTGCACGATATCAGAGTTTATCACAAAATGCCCATTGCCATTTTCTCAGGAAACTAGTAACACTGTACAGCTGTCAGCATTACATGAAAAAGTAAAAAAAAGGGGGAGAGACAACAGTAGAGTAATAATGGGAGTGATGCATGGGAGCCTGTAAAGTCAAAGATGAAAAAATAAGGTAGACCTAAATATTTACAGGGACACACAGACTGTAGGGAGAGTGTTTCTTAATACTGTAATAGCTTGGGGGAGGGAGATGGAAGAGTTTTTGTAAAGATTTCTTTTTCACCTTCTGAGGCAGGCAAAATTGAAGAGAGGGAGTTAAGGAAATGACAACACAGGAACAAAAATAGTTAATAGTCTGAACTAGAATAAATGTCATTAAGGTCACAGTCATATACAGCTGCTGTGTTTAATAGTGTGAGTATTGTTACCTGGGAACAGCTGGCTGTGCACTACCTCCTGAAGCTGCTGCACCTGACCCACTAGGTCCAGTGAGAGTAGAGCACACACTCAGACGTCACAAAATATGTGAAAATCCAGGGTCAGCAATATTACTTTAGCTTTATCATAGTGAAATAGTGTAATGCAGTAAAACAATATAACAGAGTAAAACCAGTATAATACAATAAAGTGATAACAGATATAATAAGGTGCAATACAATGAAAAAATTCATCAGAAACAAATCCCTTTTTTTTCCCCACAATTGTTTCAAAATTTTAAAAATAACAAACAGATTTATAGTTTGTGAAGAAAAAGTGCTTCTGTTCCTCTCCCACATTAAAATTGTTAATGTTCATAAGCCTTTGAGGGAAGCTTTTAACAGTAGTATATTTTACCAATTCAAGACTTTTCCACTCATAGAAAAATTATTGACAAACATATTCCTCCAACCACACAACATTTTCAAATAATCAGGTATACTCAAGACCTTGCTCATTTATTCAGCTCTTCCATAGGTCTACTTCCTTCTCACCACTTACTTCTTGAGTAATTCTAGAGTTTTCAGTGTTGTCAAATCAACTTGAAACTAAAGAAAATCAATGAATCGGGACTAAGATTTTAAAATGGGTATCACTCATCACTCATACATCACATAAGGTAATGTGTTGTAGGTAACATTTGCGCTGATCCTTTCACTTCAGCTATTCAGAATGTGAAAATAACGGTTTAATAACAGAACAATAGAAATGTCATTTTAACTTGCACAATGATATTGAACCACTGGTACAGAATGTGACTCAGCTGTGCAATGTGTGTATACATCTGTGTGAGACAGGCAACCATTCATGACTCTGAACACCATCTTCACAAGGCAGTTAAAACATACAGCCACAGAAATAATTACTAGGAAAGATAATAAAGATTGTATGCTCCTTTGATATTTGTTTTCAAATTTGTTTTCAAATGTTTATACAATCTCTTCTCCACAGTAAGAAGGAAAAAGATATAGGTCTTGAGCAGAAGCACAAATTGTCCTTGTGATTTCCATGTTAATTATGCACACAGATTGCACCGTCACAATCATTTTTTCATGTGTTAGAGATATGCAAACTCGTTCTCCTCAGTGCAGAACAATACATATAACTGACAAATAAAACACACAATCCACTTCTGGCTGGTGCAGTCACTGGGGAAAAAAAAAAAAAAAAAAAAGGTGTGTGGGGGGATTCAGGACCTACGTCTTCTGCCACATAAATCAGTGAAAGTGAAGTTTAAAACACTGATATCAGAACCAGTTTCATAATGCAATTACACTCCTGTCATTTACATAAACTGTTGAGAAAACCCATCCACCCGTATTTCTATGGAAAAATTATCATGAAGAAAATAAATACTTTTAAAAATATAAAAAATAAATAAAAAATAAACATAGAAAATGCAGAAGGATTTTCTGGTTTTGCTTTTTTCCTCCTTTACAATGCATTTTCAGATAGAACATCTAGGGTGATTAATCACAGATAATTACACCTCCAATGTGAACAAGGACTTCTGAAGACCATATAACATTTTGATGACATTTTTCTTCACTTATTTTTCTTAAAGATTTTTCTGTCTGATATTAGGAGAAAGGATAGCAAATTTAAGGAGAACTACACAAGCTTCAAATGGAAAACAAAATCACAAAATCTGTGCCTTCCATGCCTGGCTAGGCAGGCAATTTTTCATATCTAAGTTTGTACCAGTTGTCACACAGCTTTCATGGCCAATCAGCTCAAATACAGTTTCACAAACTATCATGAACACACAGATTTAGATCTGAATTTTATTAAGCTAGCCTTAACCTCATGAAGTCAAGCTACTGTTATGTAATGTTTTAATTGACAGATGTGGAAGAATACCACATAGCTGTTCACTCACCCTTCCCTCTCCTGGAGAACGGGGGAGAGAATTAAAGGGGTAAAGGGAAAAAAAGGCTTGTTACACAGGGGAATTACATGAAGGATCAACATCTCAGCAACCTGCAACCAGAAGCTGCTCTGTAAGGTGCCAGGCCTCCAAAATTCTCCCTCCGTATAAATATAACTTCACACAACTCATACAATAACAAAAAGGAACAAAAGATTTACCTTTGCAAAACCCATCCCAACTGATGGTGCTCTGATTCTCTAACTTACAGAAAGCTTCAGTCATAAAAATAATATTACTTAAGTTATTTGAATGATACTGGGATTGTCTCACCATGGATATAGAAAGTCCCCATGTAGACAGGCCCCCCACAAAGGCCAACAATAATAACGATAATATTGCAGCATAAAAATCCACAATATTCCATCATATATACTACATTTTGTCTTCAGGTTATACATAGAAGTTTCAACAACACACACACACACACACACACAAAAATCCTTAAAAGGTGTTTCAAAACAAAAATGAAAAAAATGACATAAGTATAATAAAGTGGTCTGAAAATAGAGCCTTAAGAGACTGCACAAACCGAATGTGTATGTGAGGAATCCTTTAGTGACAAAAGATGCACAATTTTATTGCCACCTTTAAGAGATGACGTTTTCTTATATATCTAAATGCTGAAATATTCAAAATTGAAGCAGTAAAGGTGAATATTTGGCCCTTCAGCATAATCTGAATTCCAGAAAATATTTGGAAACTTGTCTACAATTATTAAAGCAAAAGGAATAGAGTGGTCAAAAGGTAAGCAACCCAGCTTAGTTCAGCCCAGTTTTTTGTTCTTAGTAGGCTCACAGAAATAAAATTGAAATAATCAACTGCTTATTTACTCTACCCTATATCAATATAAGATGGTTCTGCACTTGTACAAGGAAAGCACAGATTTACAGATCCATTGTTGTAAAAAACCTTTTTATAAACTAATTTAAGTCAATTCTTTGAGAAATTTTAGTCAGAAATTTTAGAACTATAGAGCAGCTTAGGTCAGGAGTCCAATGTGATTTCAAATGTCTCATGGAATGCAAGTTGATTTTTTTTCTATTAAGTTTGCAAAACCTCCTTGTAGCAGCACCATTTGTTAAAATAGAAAATTGCACAGTAAAGCATTTTATTTTTCAATGGGAAAACTACTATGACCTTCAAAGACCTGTTTTACAAATGTATTTACAAATACCTTTCTTATTCTTAGTGCATATAGAAATTGTAAAGTCCTTTCTGTTCATTATTATTTTCATTTGAAGTATGGGGATCTGTACTCTACCTAGTATTGTAACAAAATATAGTACATGAAACAAAATCCCTCCCTCCTTTGGTCATATTGATACTCTCTTGACATCATTGACAGATGACAATAACAATTAAATCTGAACAAAAGCAGCAGAATTTCAAATTTTTGTGCACTATTTAAAATTAGCTATAATTTCATACAGAACTATCCCTTGTTTTTATTAAGTACTCAAAACTCCAGTTAAAATTGTAATGTTTAAAGTAATGCATTCACCAGAGAAAAGACTCAATTCAGCAAGATCACTAATAATCCATCATGGTACCTGCTATATCAGAAATATAATTTAGATTTGCATTTTCATCATATACCTTGAACACATTTCTTCAGTTATATTCAAGGTAATTAAATATCAAATGGATTGCTTAAATGGGTTCCAAATAATTCACAGTTTTAATGCATGGTAGTAATAGTATGAAATATGTTACTTACTCAAAGAGAAGAAATAGTATTTCAACAAGCCTGCAACAGAATAACACTGAGCTATTCAAACAACTGTATTTAGCATATCCACCTGTCAGAGAGATCTATAATTTCTGCATTACCATCACCTGGTATAACAAACTTTCAAAGATAAATTAAATTTATATTTTTTATCTGAGCTAAATTATATTTAAAATAAGTTTTAAACTAAGTTTAAAGACATATCTAACATAAATAGACATGGATTTACTCCTCATCAAAGTACATCATCATATGGCAACTTAACCAGCAAGCGAGAGGAGGTCCTCTCTTTCTCCTAGATTTGGAGTCACATGTATGTACTTATCCCACTGATGACAAACATGCTTCTGTTTTGTTCCATCCTTCTTAACTGCACTGAAATCAGGAAAAATAAAAGGGCTACCTACAGCCTCTTTTCCTGGGTAATTGAAACACAGCTGGATATGGATAAATATACATATATATATATATACACATATACACTCACTTCTGTTATCATGTCCAGCATGGAATAGAATGAAATGAAAAAGATTATCTGTTGAATATATCTAAAAAAGTAAACCTGAATTAACCAGCACATACAATAATTTCATCATGTCTTTCACTGGTCATACTTCAGCAACACTCAGTGGTGGGAATACAAAAATTAATATTCTGTCATACTAGACTGTACTCTTTCAACACTGATCAAAGAGCTTGTTGACTTCCTCTGTTGAACCAAATTATTCTGACAAAGTGTGTGTTGAATTTGGATAACTTTCTAATGAACGATGAGAATTCCTAGGTATCACTCATTAACAAAAGGGCACTGTGAAGCAATCTGCCTGATTAGCACCTTTCGGCAGAATGCAGATCCAAGCTACTGTGACAGCAGAGAACCAGTGCCTTGGTGGTAAATTATCATCATGAGTCATGATCAAATGTCTAGATTTCACATAGAGAAGGTACATTCTGAGCTTTAGCAGAGGATGCACAACATCCCAAAGAGCTACACTGCATCGCATCTCTTTCCTACTCCATAACTCTCACAGGGAAGCTATCTTGGATTGTCTGGAACTACTTTTTTAAAGCAAAATGCCTCATTCTCTTTGTCAATCAGACAGGAAACTAGCCTTTCTTTTCATCACTTTATTTTTTTCTTCTTCTTTGATAGACAGGTAAACGATCATCCTGCATGCTGTATGCTTCCTTTAAGGTATCAGTTTCACCTTTCCCAGCCCTGTCAATTGTAATTCTAACAAAGAACTAATTTAAGCAAAAGTTCTGGCTGCAAATCTCACAGCTTGTCAAAGAAATTGTCTGAGTTATTATTTAGGTGCCTACACAAGGCTCCATTTAGTAAGTTATTGAGCATGTGCTTGACTGCAAACACGTGGCTTGTCTCCTCAACTTAAATTAACATTGCAACTTCAATGAAATATGCAGAATATGAGGCAGATAGCTAGAAATAGGTGACATCACACCACAATTATTTCCAAATAGTAGAGCCTCACCCTATACCTAAATTCATTGGGTTTTGGGTAAACATCTATGAAAACATTTAATTTCCACTAATATAACTGAAAGGGAACAGTAGTAGTTTAGGGATGTTTTCAGGCCAGGAAGGTTTATTTTACTATGTGGCATGTCAAACTACTGATAAAACACTTCCCATCTCCTTGCCCTTTTTCCTCTGACAGACACCATCTTTGCTGTCATTCCTTAAGCCTGCTTATATTGTTTGACAGTTGTATTGTAGAAGTAGCTGCAAAATCTAATAAGAATCAGATCCTAGCTGGCTGTGTTTTATAAGGAAAAATTATAAAAGTGGACAGATACTGCTTGGACTATTCTTATCAAATTTTAGACACCACTACACGTTACGCATTCATTGTTTTGCATTTGTATAAAAAACTTTACATATGTGGTATCTATAAATGTCCATGCTGGTTTTGTTTATCTGTGTCCAAGGGGGTGGTGCTTCCAGTGAGAGAGGAATCTATTATTAAGTGAAAACATTGGAAGGGGAATCTCTACATGCTTGAGATTATTCTCTCTTTTTACAGGTACTGTTACAGTTTGCAATGTAAACTAATGCAACTTTTCCAGGCAAAGTATTAATTAAACTATTTTATGCATATACATGCGAAAACTTACCCGTTCACACCTTTGAAAGAAACTACAAACACAAATGAACACTCATATTTGTGGGACATTGATGATTATGACAACATACAGAAAGCTGTGTTCTGATTAGCTGTTGTATACTCTTCAGTACATTAGGTTTATTGCTGTTTAATGAGACAAATCTTAATCTAGCAGTTAATAAGTGTCAAAGTTATGACACAGAGCAGTTGCTGCCTGAAATACAAATCAGTCAGGCGTAATACAGCCTATCTTTGTAATCTTAAAAAAAACCTGCTGGCCAATTTGACACAGACAACATTTGTCAGATTCAAAATCACTCTAAAGCTAAAGGGACAGGAATGAAGCAAACTAGCTGCACAAATGTGATACAAATAAAGAAGAATTTGTTCAATGAATTCAAATGGTTTGCCCATTACATGTACTATATATATATATATATATATATCATGTATCTAAGATTTGTATATTAGATAAATTAACAATTAATTATTGTTAATAAATAGGTTAGAAATATGTTATATGTATCAATAATGTATAGATGATGATTGAAACGGTTATAGATTTTTATAATTATTTTTTTGATCTGCTGTAAACAATAGCGGGTTTGTAAAAACACTAATTCTATGCAACATTTAGTACTCTCATTATAAAGTGAATGACAATGTCACAGATCATAAAACTAGAAAATAAGTACCCTTTTCATCCCTCTCACCTAGAGTTCAGAGAATCAGTCCTTCAGTCCTTCTCCTCAGTCTCAAAGAGAGCTATTTCTCCTAAATGGAAAACTACTATGTAGCATGAACTGAAGGGTAATTCCGCAGTAATTTTTTCTCATTCACAAATAGACTGAGTTACATGGGGCTTTAAGCCACATCTTTTGTCTTTTTTTAGTGCATTATCCAAACCTTGCAAACTCAGAGAACATTCCTCCATGAATTTTCTGTGCACTCACCTGTTTAATTGGAATGTTCTACAAACCTCTTACATATTTAAAAGATATTTACAGTTTTAAACATCCTGTTAGAGAAGGTAGGATCCTTATTTTTTTCAGGTTCAGAGGAACAAACAGTTATTTGCCAAGTGACTTTTCAGTTTGGTACTCAGAATAACATTAATATGATTTCTCAGAATATTTATGTCACTTTTTATAATCAAAACACACTTTACTGTTATCATTTCCAGTTATGCATACTTAACACTCAGAAACAATAAAAATACAGTTAGAGGTAAGTTGCAAGTATTTTGATCTCAGGAAATCTTATAGCAGCTGTGCAGGACACAGTGGCAAGAAGTATATGAATAAAATACCAAATATTCAGCTGCCTTAAAAATCTTTCCACTACTGAAGAGGACAGAGTGTGTAGGTTGTACAGCTGGTAGCTGATAGCAGTGGAATTCTAGAACTCAAAAATCCTGGGCTCTTGGATATGGTAGTGGTTAAAACTCTTTTATTTGGCATTACATAGCCCTTGCTCTTTATTCTCCATCATATGCAACTTCTGATCCTATGGTCTCCTGTTTTACATCACTTTTTTTCTGAAAAACCTCTCTTTGACTTCGTTGCTCCTTTACCCTCAGGCTGTCTTCATCCTGGCTGCTCTTATTCCGTTGAACACCTATTTTCTTCAGAAACAATCAAAGCAGATAATCTTGCTCATTCTCTTCAAAGCTAGGAGAGAACAAGCTCATCTTCTGTGGGGAGTAAGCAGGGGGAACAAAGCATTGCTTCCCTCTTCTCTCCCCATCCTTGTTCTGATCCCTATTCTAATTCCACCATCCCTCTCCAAGGCACTAAGGTACTCCTCAACGAAACAGACACGCACAGGTTGTCATATATATTTGTTACCCAAAAGGGTAAAATAACTTCAACTAAAGTAACAGAAAAAAGAATTATGGAAAGTTTCAATCAGAAATTTTGAATATTCCGAATATTTCCATCTGTAAATAAAACAACGATCTTTTAATGGAAGCATTAGACACCTTCTTATATGACTGTCCCTTCAACACCTCAGAAAGAAAAATAGATGAAAGATGATGATGCAGCATATAGTTGTCATCCTTCTGGATGATCTGAATAATCCAGGAGTGATTTGACTAATTATGAAGAAAACTGTTCCATGAAACTAAGGAATGCCATCTTGCATATTTTTCTAAATATGTATATGAATATGTATAACACTTTAAAATATATTATTTAGACTTCTCTATATAGTAATTAACCCCTTAATCCCATTTAAAAACACAAACCTATGAATTGATCAGTAAGTAGTTTTGCACACATAAATATGACAGAAGTGTTTGTTAATGAACTTAGAACAAACAATGTTAAAGTATTATTTACTCAGTCAGTGAAAATTTACATGTTCACTTGTTTCATTGATAACAACTTTAAACACATAAGTTATAAGCCAAATCTTTGTAGGCCAGTATGTTACATACCTACTCAAGCCTACAACTAAATCTTAATTATATCAAACTGAAAATTTTTACTGGAGCTGAGTAATTAAATTTCATTCAGCCAAAAACTCAACTCAAGTTAAGTTATGTATTTCTTTTGAACAGAAATGTCTGTAGTAGTCAAATTCTATTGGCTTCAAAAAGACCATATATTTAAAACCTAAGTCTTCTCCCTCTAGAGTTAAACAGTGTTTATTACTGACTCCAGAAGGAACAGAAATCTCAGCAAGTATTCAGTGAAGTGACAGTTTTTAGAGTAAAAGAATGAATAACTGTATCAAGGAAAATTACTCCCAACCAGAGTGGTTAGAATCTAGTGAAAGATCATTCTGCACTAAGCATGCATTTCATTATCACTCTCTACATAAAGTGGAAAATGCTTTTATTCCTGTATATTGAAATACTAAAAGACATCTATACCTAATATATGAGAGACAGACAAGAAAATTCCATTTCAAGAGCACAGACTCTGAAATAATGTTTCATATCACTCTTACCCAACTGCCGCTTTGCCATGATAGACTGTTTGCTTTCTAGTTTCACAAAGGTTCATCTGTAAGATACTTAGATACCATTATTTTAATCTAAATTCATAGTTTAGTCAACTTCAATCTAGACAGGATACTGTTTGCTGCAGGCAAACATCGTCAGGGAGCACTATGAAAAGTGCTCTAACTGTTATTGCAACAACTATAATTGACTCTAATTCCACATGCTGCACATAAATATCATGGGAGATTTACAAAATCATGCCCAGATCACTGTCACTCCACAGTGTTCATACAAAAAAAAGAAATCTGATATTCAATTCCATTTTAATTCAGGGACCGTATCAGTACATTACATGCAGTCTCAGGTTTTTGCCAATTGCTTTTCAGTCATGAATTTATTGTAATCAGGCTAGGTTACAGCTACTAGCACAGGGAACAAGAATTCAGCTGCCTCCAGCAATTTCATCTACTTCCTGGCCCAGAAGAATTAACCTAAAGAGACAATGGGAAAAAAAAAGAAATCAATTATTCCCATGTGCAGCTTACAAAACCTGCCAAACACTGTGAGTAGAGTTGTTTTTTTTATAGCTGGACAGTTCCTGGTGGGCAAATCTCAGTGGGCTGCAGGACGTGTGGTCAGGGAGGCAGCTTTGCACTTACTGATTATATTAAAAGGTAAATATTTAGAGTTCCAGCAATGCTACAAGAGACACTGAAGGGAAGTAGCCCAATGGCCTTCTGAATAAACTAAATAAACATTGCTTACAATCACACAAAGTGGTCTCCAGAAACCTGTTATTAGCATCAGTAGACTCACAACTGGATTTTTTGAAAGTTGGCTTGTGTTTGAACTCTGAGACATGGAAGAATGACTTATATTGCATGATATGAGTCATTGTACAGCTTTATGAGAACGAATTTCCCATTAAAAGGAAGTTCTTCTTGAAGAGATAAGTAAAGAAAAAAAATCCAGTTTCCATAAATTGTCAAACATAACATACAGAATGTTTTGTTTGCTGTCAGTATAGAAGACTTCTTTTTTATAAACATCTAGTCCTAAATTAGAGGATGTGTTACTCTGCTTACATTTGAAAAAAAAATAAAAAAATCATATGTCTAAAATACTCACAAGTGTGGGTCTGCAAAACAGGGCCAAAACACCACAATTTTCATCAGACCCTCAAACTAAATAAACTTTTCTGCAGGTTAGGAAAGCACAAAAATATAGAGATTGGCTACATATTTTGCCAATAAGTTCCAGTAAGCTAGGTAAAAAAAATAATCCTAGTGAATCTGCAGGTATACCTCTAATGACAGAAAACTGCTTGTTTCCACAGAGCACAAATGGCAATAATGTTTGTATGAGCTCATGTGAATGACCTTAAAAGACTTCCTTCTGTTTTCCTGAACAGTATCTTCACAGGGAAATCACTCTAAAAAGACATGAAAAAGTCCATATAATACTTTAGATGATGATGATGATAAGGAATCTAGGAATCATTCTAAAACTTAGACAAACCTTCAGCCTTCAGAGAGGAAATATACATTTCAGATCCACTTGACTAACATTTAATGAATAAGTTAAAGACTTCAGAAAGTATCTGTCTAATGTGGTAGGGCAAGCACAACAAAGCAAAACTGCAAAACACAGAGTGAGGTGCATCTTCAGCCAAACATACCGCATTCTAGTAAAAATCCATTCTTTTGGAGAACAGATGGTATTTCAGCATGGACCAATTTGCAGCCCTGCTGATGGAAGGTTTTTTGTGGGTTTTTTTGTTGTTTTGGTTTTGCAGGGTTTTTTTAAAACTGTACTACACCTTCAAAGACTCCTACCAGCAGGCTTCTGAAGAACTGTGCTGGCTCAGTGGGTTTCAAAATTACACTAAAAAAAGAAAGCAGCGCATTTTCTGGATGATGCCCAATCCCACACACCTAAAGTTAGGCTAGTTAAGTATCACCAAAATGTTTGTTCACATTCTGCTCCATATGTAATTTTTGTCAGAGTAAACAGCCAGTGTGTTGCCTGGGAGTCTGGTATAACATTTGTGGTGCAGTGTTAAGGTATGGTGTCATGTATACAGACACGCACACAGATTCCCAACTGGAAAGGCTTCTCATGGCTATTACATTGGTGTCCAATGCCAGATGGGCCTCAAAAACCACAGCTCACTTTTTCCGAGACAAAATTTTACTCACATACTTTTTTTCAAAGAAGAGAAGAAGGATTATAATTCCTCATTAGAAACATACACATAAGCTTTATTATCCTGGTCAAGCAAAAAAAGGCTAATAGATATTATTTCTGGTTTGTGTTCTGGAGACATCTAGGAATGTCTTTGGTAAGAAAATCCTCAGCTGATTACTATCCAGCAGAGACTGGATATTATTTTAAAGTTCATCAACATCACATTACAGGTCCTCATGAGAAGACTACTATTTCTTCAGTCATCAATGCATTAGTGTTATGAAGACAAGACAAATCCTAATGCAAAAGTTAGGTAAAAACAAGATCATAAAGCAATGACACCAACTGGAACAAACACAAAGCTTACTTGTCCTAAGTCACAATTTGGAGCAGAAGAGTATTGGAATTGCAGAACCATTATTATTATTATTGATATATAACATAGTGTTTCAAAATAAATTCTGTCTCTAAGAGGTTCCAAATATTAAGCAAAGCAACTAGGAAAAGCTAATGTGCTGCAGGTTATCTTGTCTAGGAAAAAAAAAAAAAAGGTTTTAAGAATTGTCTAGCAAAAACCTCGCAACATCATTGTCTCAGTAAATTAAAAACAAAATTAGAGCAACATTAGCCACAAGATATGAATTTACTGCTTGTCAAAATCAGTTAAAACCTATTTCCATTCTGCAGTTTGCATTTCTAGATCTATACTCTCGTCTTTCACTGTGCTGCATTTTAGCTGTGGGCATTTGTGTGACAACTGTAGGCAAGAAAGAGATGTCCAGTACCAAAAGTTTCTAGGAGACGTATAATCTAAAAGATTAGTTTTTAAGTCTCCAGAAATATTCAGCTTTATTCTGAAACTCTAGTACTTTATACCACTGTATGAGATTACCTTAAAAAATAACCTAAGAGAGAAACAAAGGCTAGATAAGTGACCATTATTTTCTCTATTAAAATGCAAACACACACATTTGTCTCATATTTTAGCTATGAAAAAAAGCTGAAGACTTCATGAGCTTGTATATCTTACTTTAGACTCAGGAAGGAAAAAAAGTCTTAACAAGAAGACAGAACACAGGAAAAATCATGGAAAGAAAGACTCAGAAAAGATATTCCTAATACTAAGGAATGCATATACTTTTAACAGGCATTATACAAAACTTCGTATAATACCTAATTCCATGTTCTTCTCTGAAAAATTTTAGTGCTAAGACCACTAACTAAATTCAATCAGGTTAAAGACTCACTAACGATCCTTCAGTGCTCTTTATTTTAAAATATAATCTACATATTTTCAGTACTTAATGTGAATGACTTTTTTCCACAATATTTCACCCCTTTCATCATCCATATGCACACCTTTAAGTTGTGATACCAAAAGTGTTTAGTTACTTTTTTTTTCAGTTATGCAACATTAACCTACAGCATGCTACAACAAATTAAGTCAGTCCAAAATATGTATTCTATTGCTTTGCAGATCAAGCAAAAAGTATCTCAGAATGTAGGAGAAAAAATGTCACTACGATGTCAGTGTTAGCATGATGCTGATAACTATAACTACACATTTTTGTCGTGAACTCCTGGAGAGTAGAAAGCCTGTTCCATGCTCAGACCTTCTGAAAAAGTGACCATTCAACATACCCCAAATAGTAAGACTAAAAAAAGCATTTGCAGCTTGAGTTCATTGTTGGAAATTACTGTATCATTGTAATTCCTGGAATTCTAAGTCATATAGATACGCACTGCAGTAAATTCAGATACGGTCAGTTGTGTTGTCACAAAGCAACACAAGCTCCATAATCCACCTGAAGAATCCCCTTGGTTGTTAGCCTACATTATTGCCAGTGTACACTGATGAGAATACCTAAGGATTTTTTTATGCTTGAAGTAAGATCAGAGATGTGTCCACGAGCTGCAGTCATAGTCTAACCTCTTCTTTCTTCCTCCCTTTAATAGCACCATGAATTAACAAAAGGTCATCTGGACACATCTAGCTTGTTCTTGTGTCACTGTGACAAGAAGATTCTGAATCATCAAAAAGTCTTCAGTTCCCAGAGCAGGTGGGTCAGTTAGGTGGCTCAAATTGCATTTGGTTTTACACACGTACATTGGAGCTTTTATGGTAAGCTTATTTTCTCAGCAGGCTTAACAAGCTACAATTGTTTATTTTTCTGATGTAAGCCTGCTAAAGATTTTTAAAAATTACACTGGCCAAGGGATAAACAAAGAAATGCATAAGGCAAAAATGTTTGCTGCAGTTGGCTTAATTTGAGATAGCCTATTCAAAGGTGAGAGAATAAAGAAAAACACATCTAGAGATGGTGACAATCCAAGTAAATAGAAAATAAGACTTTACTACGGTATGAAACTCACCAACTATTGACCTCCCTCAAGTGTACAATACTCATGGAACTGCTCAGGCTGAGAGTATTTTCCCTGTCGGTTTGGGGTTTTTTTTAGTACACATTGAGTTCTCAAGTACAGTTTTGCTATCAGATCTCTTGCATTTAAGTTATGTTTTGCATAATTGACAAATCTTTATGGCTGACATCACATGTAATTAAAATAATGTTGGTGAAGTCAAGATATTCGGAGTAAAAGAAAGGAAGAGAGGCAGTAAGACTTATTTTCATGAGGAATAAAATTATTCAATGGCAACCACTTATTCAGTGTTGCTAAGGATGTAAGGATGGTGGCAAAATGACTTTTGTTAATACTTTAAGATTCCTGTCCAGACAAACCCATTCAGTACATAAATTACTAAT
>NW_010142407.1:0-23125 GCF_000699245.1 Pterocles gutturalis | reverse complement strand
CATATTGCTTTGAAAAGTGTGGGATCCAGACAAGTTAATGAGGTAGCATGTTGAGGTATAACTTACCATCCTTCTCTATTCCCACTCAGCTACATGGTGACTTCACACCCTTATTCTTTCTGGATTTTCTACTTCAAGCTCCAAGCATTAGAAATTTTTTGTTATGGAGCTGGATCGACGAGCTCTTTTTCTCACTCTTTCTGAATTTTATCTCATCTGCCAAAGCTGCAGAATGATGTGGAATAAATGAACACCTGCTCTTGAAAAGGAAGCTATCTGAAACACCAGGCTTTGGCAAGATCCCTATAGAATATGTACGTCACCCAGGAAATATGTTACAATGGCCAGTTGCCAAGGCATTTGTTCCCAGTGAAGCACAGGTTAAAACTGCTGTCAATAACTTGTCTTTAGATGACAAAGAATCAAGTAGAATCCAGCCAAAGCGGAAAAAACCCCAACATTCATAAACCATACATTTGAAAAAATTTTGCAAAGAAAAAGATTTGAGGTGCTTCTTTCCTACTGCTTCTAAACAGCTAGAAATGGGTCATTTTAACTGATACACTGAGTAATGATTCAGTCAGAGCTGAGTCATGAGTTCATTATTCTCCTTGGGGAGGAAAAAATGGTCAACTTTGTAACAAACTGACTTTGATGGCAAAAATCTGGTACAAAACCTCCCTTACAAACCTGTATTTTGCAGTGAAGTTAAAAGTGCAAAAGTAGGTAAGGAAAGAAGTTTTAACTATTCTAATTATTTCTTGTGTTCTGGTAATGAGACATACAGGCTTCCTTGTCTATTCTAACTGTTTTACCCATGTGAGTAGCACATTACTGTAGATTAGTATGAGGTAAATTGTAAGGAAGCTTTGAAAATCTTAATTCAGAAAAGATCACTAAAAAAATCATATATTTTAAGTTATAAAATTCTCAAATATTCCAAAATCAAGCTTTAGGCATGAAAACATTAGGAGAATCGGCAGCTGAAAAGTGATAATACCTGTTTTGACGTGTGTTAACCATTCAAAAGTTCCAGATGACCTATAAATAACAAGTATTTGAAAACTGAATGAAAATGTCCAGAGAACTTAAGGAGAATTTACTAGTCATTCTCACATATATAGGGACATAAGTAAATTGAGAGCATAAGTTTGCTGTTTCCCCTTTTAATAAGGAGTTCATGATCTGACCCAGTAGGATAAAAAAAGCCTAGAAAGGAAGAAGGGAAAAAAAAGTTAAATCCAGTATGAGAAAAAAATAAATCAGAAGTACCTGCAATTATATTTCCATTCTGCAAAATATTAAAAACAAACAAACAAACAAACAAACAAAAAACTTGTCTGGGAGTAATTTAATTATGACAAAATATTACACACATAGAGCCCATCATAAAATCACTGTAAATAAATTCATGATGATGAATTTCATCCTTTTGAAGAGTTGTAAGTTACAAATAATATAAGGATATAAGGGAAGTTAAACATCTTTGCTTAATCTCAATGTCAGCACACAAAGAACTGATAAACCTAAATTATCAGATTTAAATAAAGCACTCAAAGTGACTTCTTATGCATGGGCATTTCCTGACAGAGAATTTGTAAACTTCTTCTGAAATCTTAAGAATTATATATGCTAAAAGTCAAAAACTATTTCTGCAAATAGTGGACTCACAACTTTCATGAGAATGATATTTCTAAATTACAGTTTTGGCTGTCAGCAACCACTTAAGCTTTTAACAGGGAAATATATTTTGAGTCAACAAGGTAACTAATTCATAGTTATCAAAAGCTATGTTTATGAGCATATACTGACTTCAAAGCCATGTGTAGTGTGTGTTTGGCAGCCTTATTTTTAAAGGTTTGGGTACTTAATTCAAACAGACTCTATTAGTCAAAGAAACTAAAAATTATATGTAAGAACATCATTCCCTTTATTCAGAAAATAAATATTAATAATAATTCCTTTTCCCAAAAGCAAATCTAGGAATGGCTATAGCAAAAATAGGTATCTCTAAGGAACAATTTACTGGACAGCTTTTAAGGAGTGAAAAGACAAATTCATAAAGCAAGTATAACAGAGACATGCTAACAGGTTCCTCTGCTTCTGGGGAAATTATGTCCTCAGATCATTTATGAAATTTCTTCTGGCTTGGTTCTTGTTTAAAGACAGAGTCTTCTGTCAGCATCTTTCAGAAATGCAGCTGTCTTGGAAGTTTGCAGAGAATGTAATCTTCCGGGACCTATTTGGCATCCATAAATGTGATAGTCTTAAATTTTGTTTTCAAGAGATCAAAAGGACAGACATTATTCTTTTCTATTTGTAAATGCCTGTATTAAATAAAACAGTAGCTTTCTTCTAAAGATAGTAACAAGTTTTGCTCTTCCTTAGCTGAACATGGAAGTCTGTTAAGGTTCGTTTTTTTTCTTCTTGATGACAGCATTGGGCACATCCAAGATTAAATTATGAGTTTGCTTAGCTGAGAATTATTTTTAGTCTTCAGCCAAGATTCTGATACTAAATATTTAGAAAAATTCTACTGAATTTTCTCTTTTTTCTTAGTATTATCTCTGTGTATTGGTTTGAGTCTGAGACGGCTCCTTATAAGATTTCTACTGATTTCTTCCACAAAATACCTGTGTGCTTGATGACTGAAAAGCCAGATCATTTCAGAGTTCAGTTGGGTGTAAGGCACATCACTAGTGTGCAAATCTAGAATAGCTTGTACAAGATTTTAAAGACAGAAGAAAGTCTTGTACAAGTTAGTAAGAAAGGAATCTGAATGAGAGTTTATCTCCATAATTTTAGAGTGTTCTTTTTTCTCCTACAAATAAAGGGGTTTATTAGAAATGTTATTCTTCATAAAATTTGTTTGCCTCATTGATTATTGACTTATTTTATTCACCTTATTTGCATGTCAATGTCAAAGCCCTGATGTAAAGCTAAAAGTGGGAGAGTGTGACTGACGCCTCAGCCAAGCAGAAAGTTCTCAGGCGCAACTAGGATGCTTTACAGAATATCCTACTCTGACCTCAAAAGATAACTCTTAAATAACAGCATAGGGGTTGAGAAAGATTGAATGATACTCTTGATAACATCAGCAAGGAAATGCCAGGGTCTTTACTGATCTTAAATAAAGGCTTCCCTAGTCTGGGTAACATACTATCTGCTTTTGGGCAATTAATTACCTATGTCCTCCACTACAGAGGCGGAACACCAAATTTCTCAGTGGCCGTGAGAAATCAGTAGGGCACGTGTTGATTTTAAAGACAGTGGCCTAAAGATATTTCAGGCTTTACAAATGAGTAATTAGCTCAAATTTCAACTTGTATAGACTTCTAGTTGTAGCAGCCTTGCCCCTGCCTCATAAAGCTGATTTCATTTTAGTCTTTACAGCACCATTCTATCAAACTGTAGATTTGAAGAGTTTTTCTTTAATCTTCTGCTTTTCCAAAGGATTTAAAAGTTTATTGCTCAAGACAGTTTTGTTGGTCATAACATGGCCTACATAGCTGTAGACTTTTTTTTTTCCCCACAACCATATCAGCTTTAACAGCAAAAAGAGGTTCCTGTCACTTCACAAACTGTGAAGAGCAGATTTTGTGCTAACTTTTTCCTTCTTTTCGTGTAATTAAAAGAAACATAGTGACCTACCCAGCTAGCAGCAGATATGGGTTACTTCTAGTGCTACTAGATGCTGAATTCCCCTCCACCCTTTATTCTTTTTTTGTTTTGTTTCAACCCAGAAGAGAACAGCAGAGTTGCCCAGAACATCTATACTGACTATAGCATATTTGAGACGTGGAGATCTGAATTTCCATCATATGATATAAAATGAGAAAGAAAAGGCCTCCAAGAGCCATCAAGGCCATTTCCTACTATCACAGAGAAACCAGTCATACTCAACACACTTATATCAACTTTCTGGTAGGTTAATAATGAAACCCCTTGCCAATGGATATTCCATGACCAACCTTTAAAAGGAATTGATTTGGATTAGATTTTCAGTACATTCTCATCTAAAAGCCATCACTCTCATCTAGTCATCTAACAGCCAATAAAGGCATACCCTGTCTTCTTATTTACAATTCAAGAAGAAAAAGAAGAAAAGTCTCCAAAGGTGGAGAAGCTTCTAGGAATAAACCAGGAATACTTGTGGAAAACAAATCTTCAAGGAAAAAAACAAAAGCCAAGAGAAACAAAGACCCAAGAATTACATTTGTCCCCAAGTACAATGAAATACATTTTTGGTTCAGAGTCTGGATCTGGATTTAGGTCTATCGCTATACTATCAATAATGTGCTACATTATTTATTATAATCCCTCATTTCTTGGTAAATATGAAAATTACTTTAAAAGACCTGGGTACAATCTCCGCTCTACTTCTTACTACTTCTTACTGCTAAAAAAAGTCAGAGGTGATATAATTTCACGAGGTATATGAAATTTAAGACATATCTGACATACTATGTAATAATAAATTGAAATATGAACCTCTTGTGTAGCATGAAAAACACATCAGGAAGGTAAAAGCAAAGTTAGGAAGACAACACATAGGTTGTTCTTCCACTTCATACAAAATCATTTCATCAATAGCCATTTACCAAGAGTAAATAAGTCACTAAAAATGTCTTCAGGTTTAAAACATTTCTTTAAGCATGCAAATATTTTCAGTTGCCAGCATTTCTACGTCCACTAATTGCAGACACTAATGGTGTGGAAAATTGGATGTCCAAGATCTTACAAATCAACAACAAAACACAATAACTGGGGTAACTACACTAATCAAAAACATATTCCTTGAAATTCAGGAAAATATTTTCATATTAATAATTTTAAATTTTCATGGATGCTTATAGATGCAGCCAGAGCAGTTAAATAACTGATTCTACAGTACAGTTGAACATAACAGCAATGCATCTTCCTTGATTTTAAAATGGTAAAAAAAGTCCTGTAGGAATATAGTTTCTTCTCAGTTAAGCAAGAATTAAGCTAATGCTCGAAAGGTCATTGTTCTGTTATTCTTCACTTGTAAGTCATTGGTACAATAAAAGAAAACAAAAAAAAATTCTTCAATTTTCCCTACAATTACTGCAGAATGGTATTTGAAGTGCCAAAAATGTTCCTCACATGGTTGGTGCAAAATATCTGAAAGCCTCGACAGCTCTTTGAAGAGGACCAGAAAGTGGAAAGCTCCTGTGTTTTCCATAGCTGGAGTGTCATAAATAAACAGCTTCCTGACACCTGATACTTGATGTGTCAGAGCTCTCCTTCTGCATCAGCTGCCCCATAAAACAAGATTAGAGGTATAAACTGAAAGAGACAAGAAAGTGTTCATCTTCATTTCCAAACAGCATGCTGCTAATTTCTATAGTCATTAATACCAGCATTAATGTATTGTATTCAGTGAGGTAGCACAGATAAAAGCCAGGTTGTTTTCTGATCTTACTGGTAAATTTAGTTTATTCTAATAATCTCCAAATCTTATCAATAACTTGCTTATCAGAACTGAGAGAGGTCCTCACAATGGCCTTCTAAGCATGCAGAGCTGATGTAAAACAAACAAACAAACAAATCATCATTACTTTATTGTCCCATGGTAGGCATCTTCTAATAGAGAATATCAAAGCCCCTAATGTCTCCTGAAAGACAGGATGTGACAAGTGAAACTTTAGCAATAGCTTTGCTTGCATAAAACACACATTAAATGCAAGGCGAGATCTGGAACCTACAATCATTTCCAGAGGAATTTTCAGAAGGTCACAAAGTGCAGAAAATTTCACTTGCACAGTCCAAGGAAATGGTTCAATGGAAGAGCTGCTTTATTAAATTCTCTCTACAGCCGCAATCTAGAAAAAGGCTGCAATACAAAGGAGAATTCTCTTCCAGCTGTACCCCCATTACTGGGAAATTTGCTGTCAGAATAATGCAAAAATTGTGTTGAGAAATTATGAATGAGGAGAAAACCTAAGCATCTACTGTTTTAATAGAAGAGGAAGAAGCAGAATCCTTCAAGAGGAAGGATGAGCATGGGCTGCTTTTTTGCAAGTTGGTAATATACACAACTCAGGAATCTAATGATCTTTCTAGGAGGTTTAGAACTCTGTTAAAACCACAATAGTACCCAAACAGTTTGGATTTCTACAGGCTGATGTGTACTACAGGGTATTAAAAAAAGTTCTTTAGCAAGAGGAATACATGCTAGAAGAAAGGCATTTTCTTAAGGCTGAAGACTTCAGGATTCATTCTGTAAAATATAATAAAGCATAAAACTACCTTTTTTATAGAAAATACACAGCATGACTTAAGAAAACAGTTCCTGAACAGTCAGAAATCCTTCTATGTATTTCCTCAACCATAGGAACACTGTAATATTTGGGACCTTCTTAGTCTAAGAATTTTGAAACATTTTTTGTTCCAAAAGCCATCCAGTTAGCATCAAACTCCTTCATTTACTGCACCATTCATTTCTACCTTGACTCACATGATATGGATCAGAGTTACAACAGCCAATTTTGCTTGAATCTTTTTATACCAGTAGAATGTCTGCTAAATGCCAAAATGTCCCTTCCATTAATTGAAAATCATAGCTATGGGAAAGAACCACGTATTGCACATGCATGACTCAAGGCCATTTTCCTCTAGAAATTTTTCAGGTTGAAAAGAAACCTCAGGGCAACGATAATATTTAGAGAGAGCTTAATCCCAAGAAACAGAGAATAGAGTCCAATGCAATCATAATATTTTGCTACTTTATGCCAGTTACTTCAGCTTCATTCATAGAATCAACTCTTCATCTATTTGGCATCACTATACTTCCACAACAAGTTTTTTTATGGAAACAGAGCTTTAAAGTAGCTTCAGAGAACATCAGGTAATAATCCCAGATGCTACCAACACTACAAGTTTCTCTGAATATGCTTGTTCCCCTCTTGTGACTGTCTGACGTGGTATATCATCCAATGAACTCTGTAGGAAATCAAAACAAAACAAAATCCCTCACACTGAAATAAACCTTACAAAGAGTTTGTAAATATTTGTGTTCACCAGGGACCACCATAAACAGTGGCAATGAGAAAGAACAAAATTCTAATCAGCAAACTTGGGGATTATTTTGGATTTTATTTTGTATTCAGGAATTTGTCTAGTAATGGTAGTTGTTTTGTTGTCCCACATAAACAGCTGTGAACAGTCATGATGTTTATAGAAATTACTCATGATCATATGTGTTTGACTTCAACTGCTTTTGCAGACAGCAAGCTATGATAGAAACCCTGAAAACATAGAATGTTTTATATCTACCATTAAGGAAGAGAGTGAAACATTAGAAACACTTCTGTTCTATACTAATTCAGCAATTAATTTATGAAATAGAAGTTCCATGGAAAAATATTTACGTTACTTTACTCATCTCAATAAAGGTAGAAGACAATGCAAATTAAGCATCAGTCTTTCAGTTAATGAACACCAACCTAAGCATAATTTGGACAAGTACTAGGTCATTGCTAGAAAAATATAATTTCTTACTCATTTTTCATGCTCATTTATTCAAATACATCATCTTCCAATGCCTGATACATAAAAATTCAGAAGCAGTAGTTACTACCCTTCATATACAATTTCTTGATGACTAAACTCATAGACAAGCTGCAACTAGCACAGCTTTATGCCTGAAATCATTTGACTGGGTTCACTTCAGCTCTCACTGGGGATATGACCAGACTACTAATTCTCTGTAACACAGCCTACTTGTACAAGTTCTTCCTGTAAGAGTATCTTTTCTTGAAATTTAGAATTCAGGAATGTCTGACAGTACAGTGGGTTTTTTTAAAAAAAAAAAAAAGAAAAAAAAAAAGCTTATGAATAAATAGGAGGTTCCGAATGAAGTACTGACTGCTAAAAAACCTGTCAAAGATCTTACACACTCACTTGATGTCAGTGGTCCCTTCTGTACAGTTCTTTGGACACCAGCTATCTCTCTAATGCACCAAAGCCTCTAGAAATGCACATTGTCAAACACACAAGAATGTGCGGTTATAAAAGTCACAAAGGATGTCTGTACCATGTAAAGACTGCATCTGAGATAAATGAAAATTGCGTACTCTAAGTCAATGAAAAACATTAACACATAGTGTTTTCTTAACTATTCATATTTCTCACATAATACAAAAAGAGAAACCCCAACATTTTACTTATAAGCACATTTTTGTATTTAAAAGAAATTAGGAAAAAATGAGTTTGGGTTGTTTTGAGTATTCTTACAAAACATGTAACAGTTTCCTTGCTTCAATAACTACTGCTTAATAAGGTGACAGAAGAAAAAGAAACTGAAATTATAGTTTGATAATAATGTGAACTATCTTAATTGTATTTTCCAGGCCAGAGGTGTGTGAATGTTTGTATTTCTTCACTAAAGTTCTTCAGAGCTCCAACATAAGACAGTTACACAACATTTTATCAATGAGATCACTGATGGGAATTAATTTATGTACAGTCTATTAATGAGGGCAAAAATTTTCTTAATCTTTCATATGCAGTTATTAAGTCTGATATAATCACCTACTTTTAAAGCACCATTACACCTTTAGGCAGAAGCTCAGAGGAACTTTAGGCGGTCTCTTCCCCTCTACTGACCCCACACACCATCCAGCTCTAGGGAAGGGCAGAGATGCAGCAAACAGCAAGGGGCTGGGTCAGTCTGCAGGACTTATAACTTCAGATATTTTAGGAGTATCACCAGTCATAGGCAAAAAAACCCGCAACCTTTCAGCTTAAACTGAGAACACTAAGAGGTGGCAGATAATTGGGCGTATGTGTGTAGGACAGTTGAATGTCAGAAACTGAAATTTTTACCTGTCAACAGAAGTTTGTTGTTTGCCAGCTGCAACAAGCACAATCAGATTGTAGGTTTTTAGAACAGCTGGAATAAAAGTGACATGTCCTAAATCTCCCACTTTTTAGAGACATAAGACAGGACCACAAATTATGATCCTACTCACACATTGCTCTTCTGCACACTGGCTGCTTAGATTGGGAAGTCTGGGGCCTTGGTGTTGTGGAAAGAAAAGGAGGACAAAAGGAAGAGAGCCTGGAGAGAAAGTCGTGAAGATCCTGTCGGGAAAAAACATCCTATGAAGGGGGAGAAAATCCAAGAGATAAGCCAGTTGATTGGAGACAAATGTTAGGGTCATCCAGGGTCCTTGGCTAACAATGTACAAGATGGGTAATTACAAGCAGCACAGGAACCAGTACAACTTTCTGCCCCACCGCTCTGTTCTCTGTGCAGGGAAATTGTGATCTGCTGACCGTTGTGTTGTGGAGATGGAGATGAATACGACAACATGAGTGAGAGCGTGAGATAATCAAGTAGGGGAAAAGCTCTACACTAGTTGATTCTTAAATAAATTCTGGTGTTTACAGTGTCTCAACTTATAAGAGTACCTAATAACTCAGGCATCATATATATTTTATAATTATGGTATCAGTAGTATATCCATATATCCCTTTCAAGTAAAATGAATGTATTTATTTAAAAATGCAAGTAATTTCAACCACACAAAGCATGTATTGTGATGTGAACTACGAATAGACACAAGAAGAATTTTTAAATTATGGAAAAAACTCCCTAAGTTTTTTCTGCCTTACAAACCAGAGAATTCTACTAAAGTAAATATTGAGCTGTATTTTAGTCCCATACTGCAGTTATCATTTTTTCTCATCAGTTTTCCCTTCAGGTACAAATTTCAACATGAAACAAGACAGCAACAACAGAACTCTGGGGAAAAATAAAAATCTGAGTCTAACCAGGATTCTGCTCAAGTACAATGATTGCTGTTCTGCCCTGCTGCTTTTGATTTGCAGATTTTCACAGCTGCAAGAGCTTAGAAGAGCATAAGAATCTGCAGTGAACTGCCAGAATATACTGACAGCCTTCTGGAAAGAACTGGCACAGTCTTCCTGAGATCATGGTTAGGAAAGACATTTTTACTTCCAGTTCTTCCAGCTACTGGGAGGGTAGGACTGCCCACTTTCTGTTACAACAGCCAATAGTCATCGCTTCCAAGGCTGGTGACTATGGGCGTTCAAAAAATCTCTGCCTAAACGACTTCTGCTTCAGCACAATCTTAAGTGACATCCACGTCTCAGTTAGATGGCCAGACACTTTCTCTCTCCAAACACAAGTAACAGGAAAATTCATGCTAATTTATTTCCCTTTGGGAATATTTTTACTGGATGAGCCTGAGGACAAAATGTGTACCAGGTAAGTGACCTGGTAGATAGCAGTCTGTTCATTTCATCTTGTATTGTGATCAGTCACCACCCTCTCACTCAGCTCAAACTGCAGCAAATTTAATAGGGAGATGTGACCACAGATTACAGGTGTCTGACATGATGAGTTTTGCTCAGACCCATGTACAAACGACTATCTGCCCACCTGTAGATGCTCGCATAACTGACTGTATAAAGGGTTCCTTGAAAAACATAATATCCCATCCAAAACTATAGATAGAGACAGGTATTGCTCAAATACAGAACTTACAGAGCAAAGACACAAGATTTAAACAAAATTCCAAAGTTACATCATGGACAATGCTATACAAACTTGCAGTGACAAGAATCTCATTTCAGTCCTAAAAAAGGCTTTCATTTCTACTACATATCACAATTTGTGATCTTCAGGATACACTGGATTTGTAATATAATATGAGTGACACTTGCACTGCAATTAAAAGAACTTTCTCATAGCTTTTAGCTATTAGATTAATTATCTTTTAAATTTATATTTAGATGGGATAAACATGCCATTTAAGATTTTGAAAGGTTGTTAACATCATCTAAACATACAGATAGCAGTTTGGTAGAAATCTAGTTTATAACCTGTGACCTGAAATCCTGGACCAACATTAACTTTGCTTAGGTTTGCCTGCAAGCACAAAGCCCAAAGCCTTTGGTAAACTCTTCCATGTCATGAACCTCTATCAAAATGCTCAAACTAGTTCCTTTGCTCACTGGGAATGAATTCATCTCAAGGAAAAGAGGCAAATTTTCAGAGGCAAAGGTTTCACTTCTGGGACTCACAATGAAGTTCAGTGCAATCAATAAGCTGACATAGGGAATCATATCTGCCAGACCTTTTCAAGAAAGCAGTTGTGTTCTGTGTGTACCTCTGGGGCTGGAGCTTGGTTTCCATCTCATTCTGACTGAAGCTCAGACTGCCTACAAATCTGCTGGACCTTTTGGGAAGGATCCAGGGCACCCCTTTGTCAATGCCAGCTCTGTGAGGTTGGTGAAGAATGCACCCAACCCAGTAAAACCAGATTTTTTTTATAGAGCAATTTAAATCAAGTGACCAGAGAGCCAATTCTGCATGTATTTTCAAGGACAGATATTACAGAGAGGTAACTATTTTGTCCTTGAGGCTTCCCCAACGTCCTCCCTGCATGAGAGGTGTATGCCAGCTAAGGAAGAGTGTTGATGCATCCAGAAAAAATCACACTGTGCTGCAACTCCATGTTCTTGACAGATGACAGCCATGTAATTAAGAGAGCCAACAGTGATGCATCGTGGTTGGAATAAATTGGAAATTCATTCTGCCTTACATAAAGCTTATATTTATATAAGTTACAAGATTATTTTTTTTTTCTAAAAGACCACCTGAAATCATTAGCAGTCTTCAGTAGCATTTCAGCATATCAGAATTTTAAGCTATTAGGTATACACATGGCAAAATCCACCTGAGGTTTCCTGCATCATCTGTATACAGCTAACTTAAACCTGGGTTTGTTCCTATCAAGTTACTTCATGACAAGTCATTGGAATCGGATGGAAATTCAGCTCATCTTTAAGGCCTGCAGTACATAACATGCAAAACATTAGTGGAATGTCAGGCATATATGCATCTTTGACTCCCCCATTCAATGATTAATCTCTCTCAGAGATAGTTTTCCATAAACTGACAAGAGAATTTGTTTTAGATAAAAAAGGACAAAAATATTCGTACAGTATCTCAATATCTTTGTAGAATTACAAGGTCAGCAAGAAAGAAAGGTAAAGAGAAAGATCTTGAGATTTCTTTTAATACTTCTAAAACAAACAAACAAAAAATCCGTTGCTGAGGATCAATTATAAATAATTTTTAGGACAAATTTCTCTGACTGCTGAGCAACCCAAAAGTAACAGCAGACATTTGCGATATTTTTATTTCTACTACCTCAAATTCTTCTGCTGACACTGTTAACAAAGTACACTTCACAATCTATCATGCACACAAATTGAATACTTCTTTACGTATCTGGGGGCAATAATTAGTCTTGTGAAAGCAATGTAATTATTATCTTTTTTTTTAACTGAGGAGGACTACCTACAGATGTGTATGCTTACAAACACTCATGCCAAAAATACTTCTAGAACCTAAAATACATACCAGAGAGGAAGTTACCAAAACTGCAGGTTTATTTTACATTTCTAGTCAACCAGGAGGACAAAGTTGTGCTGTGCCACTGGAAAATCTAGTCCATTAAGGGGAGGAAAGAAATAATATGAACATGAGGTAGTGGTGTAAAGACTGTCAGCAGAACGTCTTACCGAATACTAATTATCTTTCCAAATCAACATTAATAAGTTTAACCCACTGCATGTCGTCTTGTATTTTATATCCCACATTTTAAAATTAACATTTTATTAATATTAGAATATCAAAATTTATGCATTCATACTACTCATCTGTGTGTACAGTCAAGGTCTTACCTACCACATAATGCAATGTACAGCCATGTGCCCAGGCACCAGGAATTTCTCATATCCAGCAAGTCCACAGGCCAATGACTTTGGGCACCCAGCCAGCTATCCACAGCATTCATACCGAACTTCTATGCCCACAGCAATCTAAAGACTGCTGGTGCTTTGTGGGGACATACCAGAACAGGGAGGGTATACAGCACAGAGAAATAAGTGTGAGGGACTTTGAAAATTCCCTACTACAGCGATGTTACTGGCAGTAAGGTTTTAACTAAAGGCTGGTGGCTTTCACTAAGCAAAGAGTTTGGGGAAAGCCATTCAAACTTGTCATGTCAAATGACACCTGTCTCCTACTGAAGGAAACAAATGAAGGAATTTCAGGAAAAAAAAAAAATATTTTTGTTACAATTCTTTACCTAAGCATCATATAATAGTTTGTAATCATATTTCCCGATTGAAATGCTGTAAATAAATGCTTATACTTACATTTTTCATTAATTTGGCTCAAGTTAAATATGACTTCAGGGAATAGCTAACAGTTAGCAATTCCTCACAAAAGAGTATGGAGAACTTATAACTTTTCAGGGCTTGGGAAACCTTAACAATGTCCCCAGCACATCCTGCACTTTATCAAGCAGGTAACAAAGCAGGTCTTCACTGGAGCAGCACAGGCCAGATAAAAACTGATACAGCAGTGGTCAGGAGAAGCAAAAGTGACTTCAGTAAGGCTTGAGACACTCTGACACTCAGTAAAATACTGGGATACCTCCTTTGGTCCAAATGCCGTAGGGACAGAATGCAGCTAATGGAACAATAAGAGGTCCAGAAACTGCAGCAATTTGAACTCCACCAGGTGACTATGACAGGTTCTTCACCAATGAACTAGAGAAAGTATGCTGTGTATTCTGGAAGTCTGCATGCCACATTCAGAATAAGAGAAAGTATATTACAAATTAATTATAAAGCCAACAGCAACAAATAGACTAACTTTGTACAAGTTGTGTTTCTGCAACACCTTCTCTATTTCTGAGATATTTCTACTGGTTTCCAATGTTTTGGAACTGGAAGGTGAATATTAGCCTAACAAAGGAGAAATCATGGCAATTTATCACGTTTATCCCTTAAAAATAAAATCCCCCATATAAAGCTGAGGTAAGGTATCACATGTAACTTTAGAAAAGCTGATCCTGAACTCATGCATGGCAACAAAATTTTAGAGCCTCTTGCCAAAAAACATCTCAGGAAAAAACCTGCAGAAAATTAAACCCCATCTCTTCCACAATAAAAGCAAGAAAGCAAATCTTTTCCCTCACGTATAAAAGCTTTTTCTTTTTTTCTCTTCCTTCTTATGATCTATCCTCCCTATGGGAGTTAGTGGAGAAGAGAAAAGAGAGAAAGGGGATAAGGAAAAATCAAGACTCACTTTTGTTTAAATTTTCAAAAAGAAAAAGACAATAAAAAGATGAAAATATTAAAACCTTTGGATTTGGCATTTTGTATTTTTTCTTTTTAAAAAAAAATCACTAATTTTACCTACCTTTCTTAATATTGGTTCTACTTTCTCTTTATCCCTTCATACATTTCCAAAAGCTTTACATATGTCCCCTTAACTTTTTACTGAAATGAAATAGTTTTCCTTTTATGCTCGCCTTAATTTTTCCTTTCCAGTTTTGGTAATGCTGACATTATTTTTATTGTTACTTGGTCACTTCCCTTTTTGGGGGGAGTTATTTTTCTCAGCATTACATCTTCAACTGTATCATGAAGGCCCTTGGCTTTTTTCCTGTTTCTTGCATTCTGTTCACTTGGAGGTGTGATCAGTCATGCCTTAACCAGTGTGCTTTTAAAGACTGCTCAACTGTCTTCCATTTTGGCAGAATTTTCTTTCTCATTTTTCACTTTACTAACTAAATTTCTCAATGCCTTTCAAATTTGCTTTCCTAGATTCTAAAATTCCTGTGTGGATATATGTTATTAGAGCCATTGCTTCTAGGTGGAATCCAAGAGGGCTGCCAACACAGATATTAGATGTCTTAATTTCATACATTTTCAGGTAACTTAGATTTTTTTTCCTGAGAAATTTGAATAACTTTCCAGTTATTTACATTTTTTAATCAAATTTTCCTATGGTATTTAAACCTCTCAAAGTATTGTACCTTAGGAAATCAAATGCTCAGTCATGCATGTCATTATGATACTCAGTCATACTACATAAGCTGAAAACATGATATAAACTAATAACTTAATGCAAATGCATTTTGACAAAAATAACAAGAAAGTATGCAAATAAAGGAAAGCATAACATATACACACACATACTTTTTTTATAAACAAAGAAGGAATACAGTTTCTATTTCACAAATAATTTTTTGCAGTTTTTCTGTTATTATTCAGGTAGCACTATTATTATGCTTGTCACTTTACAAATGTCTCTGAAAATGAGGTCACTGCCTTGAAGAGCTTATAATTAAAACCCCTGTGAATTAACACTGAGTAAGTGAGGATACTACATATATCTACTTGTGAGCTATACAGTCAACATTATTCAGTGCTACATCTTTCATATTTATATTACTTAGTGTTCTAATTTGTATGTTATCTGACATGAAAATACAGACAAGTAAATGGTGGAAGATTTAGGAACCAAATCTAGTCAGATTACTGTTTTCTCATTTACTTTCTCACAGATGTAAGCAGAATGAATGGGTTACCAAGACAACCATTTCATGAAATCAGATTGTCAAAACCTGTTAGGAAACAAGTACTCTATAAAAGGAGCCTTTGGCTAAATGAAGTCAGCTGATATGATGTAACTCTAAAATTACCTCATAATTTCCATTAAAGAAAGTTTCACCCATTTGGTGTGTGAATGCTGACCATTATCACAGCCCACAATTGCCATTCTCCAGATTATCAGCGATGCAAATATTTTTTTTAGGGAATTTATAAGACCGCAGCAGTTCCACTATTGCTTTCCCCTTCCCTGTTCTTCAATACTCAATTTCGTTGTGCTGACCACCACAACTGAAAGCATACTTTTGCAGAGCTAGCACAAAAAAGGTTAAAATTCTCCCAGTGAGAAAGCTGAACTGAAGAGATAATTTAGTATTCATAATATCACTTCTTCTCCTTTATTGCACTGTCTAGGCAACAAGGGAGTCAGATCCTGTGTATATAAACCAAAGAGAATAGTGTGAGAAGAGTAGTGTGTCTGAAACTTCGATTTATTTTTGTCAGTCCATCTTTGCTTCTCTTTTTCAAGTTCTCATATCTAAAATCAGCATAGTTTTCACTTGCTTATACTATGAACTTGCAATCACTATTACTGTCAGAAGAATGATGTGCTGAAAACATCACAAACAATCTACCTGGGAGGGTATACCATTTTTGAGACACTAGTCCTGTATACTGACCTCTTTACAACTGGGAATACAAAAAACAAAAAAAAAATTTCCAATTTATTTATGTTTGTTTGTATATGTAATATATGCCTTTTACATGCATGTAAAAAGCATTTTGTATATTAAAACACAGAAACACACACACAGATCTTTAAAATGGTGTGCTGCTTTTTTCATAATGCTCAAAGGAACTTTTCCTTTAAGAAATATTTAAGCTTAACTATAGCTTCTGAAACGTTCTGAAACGTTCTGAAATTTCTTTTAGCAGAATTTCTGGAATCTCTGGGAAACACTAAGAGGTCCAGATGGAAGAATTTTTCAAAAAGCTTGATTTAAAAGACTTCTGAATTTTGGCAGAAAAATGCTGCATATGTTGTGTGGAGGTGATCTCCTGTGGGGGACAGGAAGATGATCTCTTAATGCACATTCACCAACTGTCATAAGGCTGAATAGAATATGCATGTATCGTGCAAAGTTACTTATCAAAATTTCAAACCCCTGTTTTTCAGTGCAAAAGCTGAAAGAAATCTTAAAAGTGAACTGTCGTGTTCTTCAGGGGGTAAATTAAAGATGCTGTTAAGTTTATACACCATTGGGGAAAAATGTGGTCCTTTTTAACCCATATTTATATAACACTCTTTAAAAAAATACACTTCCAACTGCACATTTTACTGGGGGGAGAAGGACCCTAAGCATGCCAGCATCACATGCAACAATCCAGTTGACATTTTCAGCATAAGTGAAGGTACAATTCTAAACTATAAGCAAAATAACCAGACCAGACCAAACTAAATAATTAAGACAAAAAGTTAATTCTGTTTAAACAGCAGTAGTATGTTAACCTCGCCACTTAAAAGGTTTACTGATTTAGATATTTGTAACACTTTAAGAAGATTTACAAATCAGTGGCCTAAAAAAGTAAAAAATTCACAGAAAGAAAATTAAATCATAATTTACTGTGGGACTTTTCTACTGCAAAGAAACACATATACTGTATCTCCTATGAATGTTAAGAGCAGAGAAAATGGAAAAATAGGTACCCATCAGAAAAACTGCTCATAAGTTTCTGTGAAATTAATGTAAGGAAACAAGTCCCATGGGGGAGGATCCTTACTCTACATACTGAAATTTAATTATTCAACCTATAGGTGATGTCTTAGATTATTTTTCACAGATCACTAAGAAAAGATTACTGTTGCAATAGTAAATAGAATAACTTAAGAAAATATTATCCAAATTCAGAATAAGCATTTTTTCAGAACGAAATTTTATGTTGGGATACAATACATAGCACCTTGATGGAAGTGGTTGAGGTTTAGTAGCTTTAGCACCTGTGGTCTATTATTAAATCTCATTATTAAATAAGCCTGGTCAGCATGTCTCAATGAGGAAACACAAAACAAATCTGTTTTTGAAAAGAGAAAGTGAGCCTAACTGGCAATTGGACTAGAAATGTGAGGTTATGGGAAAGATCCAGTGGAAAATATGAGCCATTTGCTCCAGAACAGATCTAAAAGCTACACATTTAAAAACTTCCAGGTGTCTTTAAAAATTATGTCACTTAAAACAGGTCCAGCTGTTTTCTTGTTCCAAAGTCACAATCTGTGACTGAGGAAAAAACATGTCCCAAAAGAGAGAGTTTGGGAAATACTTCTCTAATGGCCAAAAGGCAATACAGAACCGTACAATAAGGAGCTGTGCCGCACTAAAGGTTTTACTATAAAGCTCAACATCCTAGTCTCTTGTTGCCCAGTATGGGATAAGTGCCTACTATGAGGGACATTGTTCATATACAAAGGAGGAAATAACTCAAAAAACATAGTTCAACAAATTATCTCTTTCCATAACCTCATTTTAATATTTACAAGGAAAAAAGAATTATCAGCAAATAAAAAAAAAAAATCCAAACAACCCAACATTTACATAAAACCAAAATTATTTGACAACTAGATATATGACACCTTTAGCAAATGTATCAGAGTAGGCATTTTTCATTGAATCTTAACTCTCTTACTTACACAGGTACTAAGGCATACCCTATTTAACTACAGCTCAAATGATATTTTTTGAGTGGGAATCATGTACATTTAAAAAGATTCAAAGGAAAGTAATATAATTTCCTTAAACAGCAGATGCTAAGATTATTTTTCAAAGGGCAAAAGCTTTTTGTTAAATCATTTAGCAATAAAATTTTGTTACTGTGCAGTTAATTTCCAGAGCATTTTGGGCCTCTTGTATAATTTTTATAAACATGAATTATACTCCAACTACAGATTATTTTCAAATTATGAAAACAGAAACAGAAATAAACTCTCACCCAGAAGCCATTTGATTGGCATGTCCACATATTTTTAAACAAAAAAAATTCTCGATTATTTGCACAAAAATCAAAGCAAACAAATATTCTATTTATTCAAGATGAATTATGAATGTGCTTGTTTAATTCAGGCCAGAGAACCTATGGCATGGGCTACACAACCTTCTGTTGGCACCTCAAAACATACAAACATCTTAGAAACAAGGTGAGGAAACTTCCTCTCATTTTGCATGCTTTATGCAAAGCAGCTACTGAAAAAAGCCTCTCTAGAGCCACCATACCCGTTCCCTTCTCTATACGCTCCTTTTACTCTCCCCAGCCAAAGTGCCCTTGCAAAAGCAGTTCAGAAGAATTTGTCTTGAATGAACTATAAAACGTTTGAAGAATGAGTAGAAAATTAATCGTATTCATAAAAAAGCATTAAAATGATTTGATTGGGTAAACCTGCCTACATAATTTAGGATACTGTTAGATATACGAGAAAAAAGCAACAGTTACTATAGCAACACAACTATGGATGGAGTATATCTTGCAAACACCATTGCTCCATTTGCTGACAAAGCAGAGAAATGTGTGCTTTAATATAGAATAAGAAGCATTAGCAAAAAGATTTTGAAATGTTATTGTTTCTAAAATATTAATATTATGGATAGTGGGCTTGAAGTTTATCTTTTCAGACAATTACTGTAATTTACACTTAACACAAAGGAAATCGAAGTATTTGATAACTATGAATTCCAGAGAGTTTGCTGTATTTCAGCATTGACTGAAGTCTCTAATGACGGTTCTTCTGAACTTCAAATTATGACCAAATTAATGGCTATGGACTTTTAAAAATACTTCTAATGAAGGATATGATCATTTTTTTGGTACTAAATTTAGCAGCAGTACCATACTATTCATTCTTCAAACAATATCCAAAAAGAAAATAAAATATTTTTTTTATTAATTGTCACTGAACTATTTCATTTCAGTATTTATCATCCAGTAATACTTTGATTGGTAGACTAATACAGCATAGATACTTATCTGACCAATGTTATCTGAGCAATGTTATCTTTTTAGCAGACTTTTAGCAGGATTAGTTCCATGGATCTGCTTTCTCAAGCCCTGAACAAAGAGACTATTTAAACAACCAATATCACAAGCACAGAGCTTTAAGAGCTGTAACTAGTGAATACATACCTCTAAGACACTATATTAATATTTGTAACTTAAAGGAATAGAATATTCTAATAAATACATAGAAATGTGCAGCTTTTCATTTCTGAAAACATATTTTTAAAAATTGGATCCTCTTAGGTATTATGGCTGTAGCCAAAAGACCACAGAAAGTAGGACTAGGTAAGATTTCAGGACATCACGTGGACATTCTTTTTGTCTTAAGAAAAGATAAAGTCAGCCTTTATCAGTTCGTAGCAGATTTATCTCGTTAAAACAATAGGTTTTAAATACATACTGAGATGTTTCCTAACACTCGATGGTGGATTTTTAAAATAATTTTATTTTCTTCAAAACCTTTAAAGATTTCCTGCTCAATTTAGGAAAGTATCTCAATTAGGAAGAGTGCACATTATCCTGGCAACCAAAGATGCAAACATAGAATGATTTTTTCTCTTTTTCTTTTTTCCCTCCAGAAACTAAACTGGTAGGGGACACACATTGTGTTTAGAAGTAGGTGGAGAAAGCTAAGTACTAAATAAGTCAAACTTTAAAACAGTTTATTACTTTAAGACAGGGATTGCAGGTTATTGAAATGGACATTTACAGATGTGTTGGTCATACATTTTTTTTTTGTCCTTTGCATTATCGTCTATTCCTTTTATGTACATGCCAATACCCTGTTAAGGCCATTTATCTCTGGAAGAGCAGACCCTTTACTTGGGCTATAGTATCTGGGGTCTAGGACAGAGTTGTAATTGCCACTAAATATCTTCAATAGACACCAAAATAAGCTTGGTTATGGCAAATATGCTTAAATAAGTACAGTCTTCTATGATATTCTTCAAATTAAGATCAACCATGGGTTTACTTCTGCAGCCAGACAGTCAGTATCGGCTATATCCAGAGTAAAGTATAATGGAGTGCCTATTTTACAAGAAATGGTAATACCAGTGAAAAGTAGTAAAAATTATGTGCCTCAGGGATTTTTTAGAATTACAGGTTACTGACTATAGATTATTTAAAATTTAATGCAAAAAATTAATTTTAGGAACAATAAATAAAAATACACTTGCTAAAATATTACATTGCACAACAATTTACAGATGCTTCTCTTTTAAAATTAAAATTTATCAAATTTATATCCAGTAACATTCATATCTAATTCAATGTTTTGGAGACAATTTTCAACAGAGGTTGAGTAGAAAACTCTTTGTACCCAAATTATGACACTTTTTTGATGGCTCAAAATTTGTGGAACTTGCACTTCTGGAAGCATTGGACAGTGAGACTCACAAACATATGCCTTAGTACATTTATTCCTGGTTATACCAAAATTTTATGTTGACATCAGTGTCTTCAGAAGATTTCAGTTTACTATATAGAATATTGAAGCCTCCAGTACAAGGAGGTTCTTCTACTCAGGAGAAAAAATAAATTAATCTGAAACCCACTTTTAAAATAAGGTATAAAACTACCACATCTTAGATACTGTCCATCTGCTAAGTGCTGACAAAAGTTTCTTCTTCAATAATGATCATATTTTTGCTCAGAAAGAAACTGTTCCACACCGGTTGAAAATGCAACCTTCATTAGACAATTCTCACAGCCTTAGGCTCTTGGCATATTATCTAGCAATGATCATTTTTATTTTACTTAGAAGATGACAGTTTTCCAATAGATATAGACATCCATCTAATATAAGAAACTGGAGCAGCAACAAAACCATAAAATAGGCAAGGTTAAATGAAATTATATTGTTATCTCAATTGCAAGGAAAGAAAAAAAAAAAGAGAGAGAGAATGCTTTTGTCAGAGAACATATATATACCTGGTCTCTGTTAACAGTATTGTCAAAATAACTGTTACTACAGGAACCTTGTGCACAGGAAGTCAATTTATCAAGAACACTTGCCTGACATTTTAACATTAAGGATATTTTAACTTGGTTGCTTTAAAAGACTAGAAAGATTTTTAAAAGTTATGCCCATTGGCCAGTAATTACCAGAAAATCAAATAAAATACTCCACCTAAAATAAATTTAAAATAAAACTTCAAAGTTAGAAAAAAATATACTGTGTAACTGGCCCTGGCAAACCTGTTAACAAGCATTTTTGCACCTTAACCACAGGTAGAAAACATCTGAACAAAGGAAAAAATAAGTATGGACAACATTATAATGTCAAAATTCAAAGGCAAATAAATGAGGATGCTCAAACACCCCACACACAACAAAATCAAACCCAAACTACAACAAAAAACCCCCACACATAAACCATGAATAAAGGTGCACTAAAACATACTACAGTCAGTCCAAAAATAAATCACAATCAAACAGAGTACTCGTTAATAACAATCAGATGGTTCGGAAGCATTTTTTAAAGTTGGGTTTATTTGCCAAGGTTGATATTTTCATCAGAAATTTGCATTTATGGTAATGAACTGGGATTGCCCCCATGAAGTAGTCAGACAAGCACAGAGTATTGTATCTTTGTGCATGAATGCTTAGATACACATAGCTTAGATTTGTATGTCCGAGTTAGTTTATCATCAGAAGTAATTTCATTTCAAATTCACTTAAGCAGAAACACTTACAGAAGAAATCATAGTTTTTAGTCAAAACAAATTTTGACTTTTTGATATCATGAAGCTGGTTGTCTCTAGCCTCTCTGAAGTTTGAGCAAGTTCAAATATGAGCGAGTTTTGCAAATTGTACTCTCTAAAGAAAATTCAGAGAGAGGCACAGACAGTGTTGCCTCCTGATACCCCACCAAGCAGTAAAATTCCATATCAGCTAATATTGTGGGGTTTAGGAACAACTCACAGACTCATATAACATAAAAAATGAATAAAGTCTCTCATTCAAGAGGTGATACTTAAGCTTCAGTAAAGCACTGGATAGATTCACTTGCAAAATTCAGACTTAAAATTATAAAAACCTAACCTTGAAAGCAACAAGAAGTCTATTTAAGTCTTTGTTTTAAAAGACCAATGATTCAAACAATTTTAAGATTATTTTTCAGTGTTAGAATAGAAATGTAAATCTGGATATCCTTGTGTGCATTCATGTGTTTTTCTCTAAGGTATTAATATATTCCTTTCAGTCGCTAAAGGTTTTTACTTTCTGTAGCCAAAACTTTAGTTTTCTTAAGCAATACAACACATGCGATTTTTTTTTAAAATTAGCTACACCATACTGTGCAAGTTAATATGCAAAAGAAGTCAGAAAATCATGTCATGTCTTTTACATGTAACTCATACAAACTAAGTATTTATCATGATGCTTGGCATACAAACAGTGACTCAGCTAGTTAGGAACACAAGAGAGTTGAATCCAGATAAGGCTGAAAAAAAACAGATAATGCGATTTGGACCAATTAGCACAGTTCATAAAACTAAAATTTGTATTGGTTCAAAAAAAAGTCAGCTGTGAAAAATATCTCTGCGATGCTTTAATGTAGTTTGTGTATAACTTATTCAGATACTGTGGAGGGTTAGCCCTTGGCTCGGGG
>NW_010142406.1:0-3091 GCF_000699245.1 Pterocles gutturalis | reverse complement strand
GGGACGGGGGCTGGGCCGAGGCCCCCGCCGTGCCTGGGAGGAGCGGGGTGGGATTGGGGTGGTAGGGGAGCCAGTGGGCTGGCTGGGGCGGGGTACCGGGACGTATGCTGCGAGTGTTTCTGTGGTATTGGCAATTGATTACCTTTGAAAACACGGTCGAGTTGTAGGAGTGCTGAAGTTATGCAGTGCGCAGTCGTTTCAGGGGTACGTGCATGTGTTTGGAAAGTGTTGATCAAGTTAACGTATCTCTGCGTGGGGTTTTTTTGACCTGAGTTCCTTATGTGTGCCTTATTCCCTGATGTCCATTCATATTTCTTTCTCTCCTTAGAGAGGAAAATAATTGCAGGAATTGTCGTCGCTGTTGCTGTGATTTTACTCTTAACGTGGACTACTCTAAGTGAGTAAATTTCTTTAAAAATAAAACGATCTCTGGAATGAGAAGTTCAGTACCTTCTCTCTGCATTATGCTGTCTCAGAGGGGTAAGGGGTATTTCCACTGGTTAGTTCTTCCCCGTGCAGTGTCATGGCTGCTGTTACACAGATTAAAATCCAGAAAAGGAAAGTGAAACTAAATTGTGTTGTGACTTGTCCTTAGACAGTTGCTTCTGGTAGCATTAAACTGACTTTATTATTTTTTTTTTAAATTTTCTACAGGATTTCATTGTACTGCAGCATGGCAAAATGCTGAGGAATGACAAAGGCACAAGCAGAGTTAGGGAGGCAGTACTGACTTCTTAACTTGACTTGGCTCTGGCCTGTAGAGTTGCATTTACAGCTGAGTACTTTGAACCAGAACCTGTTTAGGGTAAAATTTTAGCTAGTGTCTATGTTTCCACTCTTTGTCAAAATGGCCTTCTGCCCTGATGTTCTCACCTGTGGTGTCTCCAGCATAACTAGAGCTTTGCACTTGCACGTGCCAGTCTGTTGGCACATGCCCGGTGTATGAGGATATAATCAGGGATTACTAGACACACTGTAGCTGGTATAACTGGAAAAAACTAAAACTGAGCACAATCCTTCAGTTGTATTGTGTTCATGCATCATCCTGCTTAATTCAGTGCAAGTCAGAGATATTTTTAAGCTAGAGGAAGCAGGTCCAGAACATGTAAATGTTTGTACAATTCTGTTTTAAATACATAATAATGAGTAACATTCTCTTCATTTCTTCATTTGAACAAAAGATCAACCTAAATCATCACGTCTGGAGCTATGCCCTGATGAGTGGCATCACGTCTGGAGCTATGCCCTGATGAGTGGCTGGGCACACAAGAAGAAGTGTTACTATCATTCGGAAGATGCAGCAGATTGGAATTCCAGCCAGGAGTCCTGCTCTGACTATGAAGCTTCCTTTGCAGTGATTGACAGCCACCAAGAGCTGGTAAGGTGTCCAGCACTTTGAAGTGGCTGTTATGCCTGCTGCCCTAACGGTTTCTGTAACTCCATCATTTGTTCCCTTGTATAGCTTGAAACCCAGCATACTGCATGGCAGACTCATTTACTGCAAGTTGGTAATACCTATGGACTTCTTCAGTGCAACGTGGTCTGTTCACTAAAATCCACTCTAGAAATTCTGTTATTAACTTAGAGGCTATTGACAAATTTGAAAAGGCAAACTATGTATAAATTAAAAGTAAAGTCTGAAAGAATACAAAAATGTAGTTGTGACTCCTAATTATTAATAAAGAAGGTGTACTTGTTTGTTTTGAACTGGCAATTTATGTATGAATTTTAAGTTAGGCAATTGATCCTCACACCCTCTTGACGTTCATGCCCTCTCCAAGCTACCCAAAATACAGTCAACAGCAATTCCCACACTAAATGTAACCTCTAAACTAATATTGAGTTTACAGACCACTGGTGCACATGGATCTTATTTTCTTGATACTCTTTAAGGACACGGTTCTTTTCAACGGTGCTTTCCTTAGCATAACAAGTGGTTTAGTGACCAACTGAGGAACAGAAATGTGTTGTTAGTTCTGTGCAAAATAGCAAATTTCTCGGTTTTCACAAAAGGCAAAGGCCAGTTGTGGTTCTATGATGCTGGGACCCCTGGTATTGCAAATACCAGTTCATGCAGTAGGTTCAACCTGTCTTTTTTGCTGTTTTCAAATCATTTTTCTTTTTATTATATTCCTTAAATCTCCTGTAGTGTCCTCTCAATTCAGAGCGTTCTGTATGGCTGAGAAAAACAAACAAAAAAAAATAGCATTATAGTAAATGTGTTTTCAGGGACAATTATAGGATCATAAGGAAAGAACTGAGAAAGTCTTTATTTTATTCGTACTGCAGATGGTAAATTACATGTGTGCTCTTGAATCTCCTGGAGTTTGAGTTTAGGTAGTCCCAACTCACTTTGTGGTCAGGAATATAAGGAAAAGGAAAAAATAGAACGAACTCACACACTTATGGTATGATTAGTGTCAAGAGTAAAACTGTGATTGAATTTGATAGAGATGCAACATAACTGACATCCAAGGAATTATGGTGATATAACACAGTCTAATGACGTATGTGGATGTTTCTAATGATGGAGTGGGAAAGGTGGATGGTCAGTAACACTCTGCATGACTACCAGCTAAATGGGTGGGACCTCTACTAACCATTAGTAATGGACCTAGGGCTTCCTTTAGTATTTCATCCAATTAAATTTAGAAGTAAAACATCAGTGACCTGTAAAAAAAAATAAGTCCACCATTGTATATTCTGTGACAGTTTATATCTGTGTAGTTTTTATACAAAAAGCTATATAATCATAATCTTAAAAAAAATCTAATAGCCATATGTCATTTTGTTGTGTTTTGTCTAGGACTTTATAATGTATCGAATACATGTAACAGACTTCTGGATTGGGATGCACAGGAAAGGAGACAAATTCTTCTGGGTGAATGGAGAGTCATTTGACACTCTCCTGGGTTAAGCTGAGACAGAGTTAACATTCTTCATAATAGCTAGCAGGAGGCTGTGCTCAGAAGAAAGCTGATAAAAAGTGATGTTTACGTGGCTGCCAAGGTCTTTCAGCTTCTCTGGCTGTCCGCAGACCGGAGAAGTCGGGAGGGAGCATGGCCCCGGTTGCTAGCCCAGGATTTGATCT
>NW_010142405.1:0-289 GCF_000699245.1 Pterocles gutturalis | reverse complement strand
CATGGTGTCACCGTGCCAGAACCTCGTGCACCAGTTCTACGGGGTGCTGCTGGGCCACCTGCAGGGACACCTCGTGAGTGCCACCGGGGCCATGGGACAGCTGGGGACACTGCAGGAGGCTGGGGGAACTGGGGACACCTCAGGATACTGGGAGGGTTGGGGACATTGTGGCAGGTGGGGACACCTCAGGGTGTGGGTGGACTGGGGACACCACACTGGCCAGGGACATGTCGGGGTGCTTGGGGACACTGTGCCAGCTGGGGAGGGGACAGCGGGGACATCATGCTAA
>NW_010142404.1:0-1277 GCF_000699245.1 Pterocles gutturalis | reverse complement strand
GGATCCATCCCACCATGTCTCTGTAATGCTGGTAAGATCATACCCCCGCAGGCGTGCACACATCTCCAGCTCCTCTTGTTTATTCCCCATACTACGTGCATTTGTATAGAAGCACTTAAGCTGGGCTCCCAAAGAGGCTGGACCTCCTGTGTGCTGCTCTCCAGCCACCCTCATGTCAACCTGTGAACCTTTTCCAGGCTATGGGCATTTGTTGCTGGCTTTTCTGTCATTGGAGTGGTAAGAGTGGGATGGATTAAGGCTCCCCTCCCCTGGCAGTATTAGTTTAAAGCCTTCCTCACCAGGTTGGCAAGCCTACGACCAACGATACTTTTCCCTATGGTCTGTCTGTCCTCAGAACCATGCATGGATGTTCAATCCACTGATGTTACAAAGCAGTGCTGCAGGGATTTTATTTCTTGCAAAACAGACTAGTCTGGTTAAAGTCTCTACCTTTTCTGGGTGCTAGCACGAATATTTTACAACTACACTGAGAAAATAAATTGAGGCTTGAATGGCTTTTCTGCTGTGACTGATGTTCTGCACAGAAGTTAGCTGAGGTAGTAGACCTGTTGCAAAACTCAAGAAAAAGCTTTATTGATATGGACAAGTTGCAATTAAAACTGTGTAGAAACCCCCACCGCTGTGACTTAGCCCCTTCACCTTCTTATGAAGGCAGTGAGAAGTCTGGACAAGTGGCTATTCTCTGAGACTCCTCTGATGTGCTCCCCTGATTTGTCCTCAGACAGAGTCTGTGATTTACACAGATGTGCTTTGCACCTGAAGGTTCACTGCTGCACAGTGGAGGAGAGATTCCCACTCCCCCCTCAGCCCCCCAATTCCACCTCATCCTCACCCCCATCCCTTTTCATTACTTAACGAACCTGGTCTCCTGTGCTTTCTCTACTCTTTATTCCATGTCACCGGGGCTGAGTGACTGCTGAAGATGAGAGGCGATGAGGAGTGTGAAGAGGGAAGCTTCTGCCTTTGGTCTGAGCCTGACGGGAATGATGAAAACCACATGGGCTATGAAAAAGTCCAGTCCAACTTTCTGTTTACCGAGCTCCCTAGAAACGTCAACATCTGTCACCAAGTTACCCCTAAAAGGGGCAACCCCCTTGCTACAGGACCCCGATGGCAGGTCCCATCCCTCTTCCCCCAGCACGGCTTGGAGCGGAGGGGTGTTGACAGAGGGAAAGGGAGGTTATCCAGGATTTGGTGATGGCTGTATTAATAGACAAAGGAGATGAGAAGCGATACCCCTGGCTCAGAACTGCCGT
>NW_010142403.1:5578-17365 GCF_000699245.1 Pterocles gutturalis | reverse complement strand
TTCCAACCTAAACAATTCTATGGTTCTATGTTCCCAGCCCAGTGGGATTTCCCTCCTTGGCCTCACTCAGGAGGTACATGGAGGAAAACCTGGGAAATGCCCCAGTTCCTGCTGCCGCTGCCTTTGCAAGCCAACATCTCGCTGCAACAGCAAGGACGATGCTTGCAAGCATGCACCATGCCTCAGCTTGCACTGGGGTGAGATGCCCCAAATCAGGTTCTGTTTTTTAGTGAAAAAAAATCTGCTTCCAAGAGTGTTTTTCCCCCCCACGGAGCTCAGCTCGCAGCGATCCATCGAGGTGGATTTAGCGCTTCCTGAGCAGCACGCTTAAATGGCCAATTTGACCAGAAAATGTGCTTGATTCACAAGCGCTGGCTGCGTTTCTCCGGCGCTGAGAAATCGCAGCTATATTTCATTATTGTTACTAATTGCTATAAAGTATTATGGAGAAGCGATGGCACAGGCGGAAAGAAATATATACCATTTGCGGTATATCGACCCTGGAGAAAATTTCCCCAGCTTGCTTAGGGGTGCAGAAATTGCTGTTTGGTGCAAACGAATGAGCAAAAGCATTTTCTGAAGGAATTAGTGCATGGCACAAGCAAATTGCAGCAATTGTTTCTCTCCTTTCTAAGTGCTGAATTGCCTCTATAATTCCCCATCATTTAGCTGCATAAATCTTGCACAAATAAACTGGCAATTTGCATATGCACAGAAAAGAAATTATAGAAACACGAGGAAAGAAGTTATATTTTTTCCTTCTCAAGCTGGAAATAAATATGCATTGCTTACTGCCTAAACTGTGTTTGGCCCAGCTTGGAAATAAAAAATTTAGGAAACCCTTTAATTTTCAATAATAAATACATATCAGAGGATGAAAAAAAAAATAATTTGTGGCACATGGAAGCTCATGGTTTCTGGGTTGTTGCATCGTGAAGCACGATGGCTGCGGTGGCAGAGCCACGCGTGGAGGATGCAGCGTTACGAGCGATGCTGATGCTCTTCGTGACCATGGGTGAGGGCTCACTGGGGGGGTAGCGCAGCCCCACGGCTGATGGGAAGAGCGATGCTGTGGACTGCGGATGCCTCCGGTGTGGTTTGATCCACCCTTAATTAAATAAATCGAACGGCTTTTGGGGAAGCAAACGTCTCTTGAACTCAACAGCCCTTTATGAGTCATCTTGATTTTTGGTCCATGAAATGCTTCTTCATTGCAATTTCTATGGAGGATGCTGAGGTCTTCACTAGTACAAAAGGCCCAGAAATAATTGAATTATATCTCTAAATTATCGATCCATAACATGCTGGCTGGCTTTATACCCCATAGGTGGAAGAAAGCACAAGCGGACAGGAGGTGGTGGGAGCGACCCCGGTATTCCGACTGTTCTTCATGGTGGTGGAGGCTTCCCCAAGGAGCAGAATAGCTGTTTCCAATTAACTCCCTGTGTGACTGATCTCATTCTGGAATAAGGTGTTATTCCAAAACACCATCATCCTCTTCCAAATTACTTAATTGCATTTGGAATAATGTGCTTTTCTTCCAAAACATTCATACGGAGGGAAAAATTGGGGGTGAAAAAAATCAATGAGAAACAGCCCTTTGGAATACCAGCTCATGCAGAAGAGCTCTCAGTGGGTCTGTGCGATGCTGCGCTGTTTTTCAAAGATTTAATAAATCACTATTTGAGGTAATTCCCTGCAGGCTGGGAGAGCAGTGTGACCCACAGGCATGTGGCATCTCCTCCCTCTTCGCTTTGTCTCCAAAGCAACGGAGCTCCAAAGTGATCCCACCATGGACATCCTTTTAGCGCTGGTGCTTCAGGCACCCACCCGTGTCCCCCGTGGTCCCTGTGGCCCGTGTAACATGGCACCTCTCCGTGCCAACCTCTCCGTGCCATGTGGCTAGAGTTCTCCTGCAAACCCGCTGCTCAGGGATGCGTTGGTCAAGCCAAGTTGGGAAGCTAAAAGAAGGTGATATTTTAGCCTTGGTGGTGAAATGGGTTATTATGTAAAAGATCTTTGGAGAGTCGGAGAGAGAGGGAAAATTCAGTTTAAGCCAGTAGGTCTTTACCAAAGCTGCTCGTTAGCAGTTTCAGTTGGTATACCGCCACCAAACGCCCCACGTTTGGCAATCTATCTAGTTTGGAAGGGCACTGCTGGAGCGACGTTCCTTGCCCTGCTCAGGAGGTTCGGCTGGAGCTGCAGGAGCAGATGACATGAGCTCCATGACAGTGGTGGAAAACCAGAGGAAGAATTTATTTCATCAAGAGGTCCTCCTGCGTCATCCGCTGCACCAGCTCCTCTTGGTTTCACCACCACAGACCAAAGCAGTGTTTCATTTACCCTTCCCTCTCCCCAAAATCCAATCACCCACTGGGGCAGTGCCACCCAGACTGTGTCCCCAGGAGAAGGTGCCACCAACGCCCCGTGTCCCTGTCCCACAGCCCATCTCTCGCTCTCCTTTGCGTCTCCCATGCCGCTGGGGTGGGTGGAGGAACAAACAGCGATCTGGGATGAAAGCGCGGGCTCTCACATCTTTCATCCATTAACTAATCATTCCTCCTGCGCAACACATGCACCGATTCATCATACGTGATCAATACCTTCCTTGAGGCCCCAGGATGATGAACAGCTCTGCTAATATTGAAAAGACCTTGAGAGAATGGGCACAGCTCCTCCAGGCACAGGTCAAAGAGCCCAGATTGAAGTGCTGTGTAAGATGAGACGTTGTCCCAAGATCTCTCCATGAGGCACAGAGAAATATTTGTGGCTACAAAGCTTCTCCAGTGACACGAGGGAAGATTGTAGATCATGCAGAGGCTGGAAGCTGATGCTGGAGCAAGAGGATCTGGAGTTCATGAGCCAAACTGGAGGGAAAGGCTGTGACACCCGTCTGCAAAAGGACAGTGTGGTTTGGTTTCCCACCATGCTCTTGCTCTGGGCTTGGGGTCATCTCATGGCATGGCTTTGGGGGAGGAGATAAAGCAAGCAGCATGTCCACCTTTAGGTTCCGTAAAAAGTGAAAACCAAGCCTTTAAGACAGCTCTTTGTCCTGCAAAGCTCTGTTTTGTCCCAAAAATGACCATTAAAAGAAATGTTGAGAACCCAGGAAGCTCCTACAGTAGTGGTTTGTGTGATTTAGGTTAAAAAATAATTGCTGCCCAGGCTTATCTGCCTGACATAAGTAAATAGATAACAGAGTACTTATAAGCTGTCATTTCCTATGAGCATATTTTAACATGGCCTTTAGAATTTGACCTTTATATCTGCAGCGGCTTCATCCGCTCCCTGCTCCTGTGATGGATTTATTTTTGAAGATCGGACGCACGCTTGCCAGTCCTGGGGCGAGGATGCTGCACAGGAGACACATTACAGACCCAGCGGTTTCTGCAGCGAAGAAAGACCCTTCTCCCAGCTGCTCATGGCTCTGCTGGCCGCAGATAAGCCAGACCTGGGCCAAAATTAATCTACAGATTTAAATTTATTGCTGTCACCAAGTGAAATTATTGGTGGGCAGTGTAGGACTGGTGGGACACGGCAACACACCACTGGAAGGGAATGGGACTTATGAGATCTATGAATATATCTCATCTATTCTTACTTTCCCACAAAAAAAGTATTCATACTTTTCCCCAAAAAAACTGCAGAAGCCTGAAGATCTCTTCTTGTGCATCTCAAAGAGCAAATCTTCCTGAGTCGTGGGGGAAGCAAAGCCCAGAGGAGGCCAAAAGCAGAATGGTGAGAAGGAAAGGACCCAAGAGATGTAGATCACCGTCACTATTTTCAGACATGAAAACAGGGAGACACTGATGCCCATGCACAGCAAGCCCTACAGATGCACAGCAGGGACTGGAGCCCTTCATGGTTTAACGGCTCTGAGTAAATAATAATAAAAAAAAGAAATCTAAGACACCATAGACTACTTTCTTTCCTTTTTCATGAATCCCAGACTTGGGTGGCTCCCTCTTCCCATCAACATCCCTTGAGAAGCAGTTTGACTTTGCTGGAGTTGTCAGATTTCTACAAGAAAAGATTTCATTTGTCCACCTCACTCAATATTTTTTATCAAACATTTCTTCCTTTTCAAAAAGCATTTTCAAACTCCCCTCATGACTGACGGATTTGGGGTTTTTTTATTATTTTCATAACTTCCTTAAGGACATAAAGACCCTAAATTTGAAGAGTAAGCAGGGATTGCTAAAAACATAGTTTATACTTCTTGCAGTGGTGTCTGGGAGGCTGCTGCTAAGACAATATTTCTTTGCATCTTAAAAATCTACATATCAACCAAGAGGCAGGAACGCGCGACGGGAAACCAGCCAACGCATTGCCACTTCCAGCTTCAGTACGGGAAAATAAATTCTCTATTTATTTGTTGTGCCTCTAAGAAGAGGCTAAAACAAGCCCCCCAAGACTAAAGAGCAAACCACAGGAGAAACCCGGGGTAAAACCACACCACCACCGTGCAAAGGGCTCCAAGGCTTTCACGTCGGAGGAGGTGCAGTAATGCAAAATGTTGTTATTAATAATAAACTCCTGGCTTCAGCAGGGTACCAAACTGCACTTCAAGGAAATGCGAATCCTAACAACCTTGTCGGGTTCCCTGGAGCCTGACCTCCACCGTGAATTATCAAGCTTCCTCTCTGCAAGGCTCCTCTTTAATCCCAAGCATAGGAAGGGCCGGGTATCTTTATAGACAGAGGTGGGTTTTATCCGAGTTAGGGATGGTTGTTATTGGCTTTATTTATTCATGGGAAATCAGCAGCGCCATGGTACCACATTTTTCCATTAAAAAAAAAAAAAAGCAGCATGTTATCAACTCAAGAGCAAGAAGGCCACCAAGCACCCATCAATGCCGCGATCCTTCTTCCTCCCAAACCAAGAAGTCCAGCAAAGACAACGTTTGCACGTGCAGTTTTCGACAGCCAAATGATGCTGCACCCAGGTATGTGATAAGCACCGAGCAGCCTTGGCCGGCGTGGACCAAGCTCCCCGTGTCATGAGCTGTGGAGGGCTCAGCATTGGCCAGGTTGATGGTTTTCATATTTCCTCAGCCATAATAAGGAACAAACATTCCCTCTACAGCCCAACGGGGTCTAAAGAGCCTGAAACACCAGGTCTTGCAGTAGTTTTAGTTTGCAGAGCCATTACGCATCTCCAAGAATGGAAATCTCTGTTTTATGAAACCTGGAAGCTTTAGAGAGCTCTGTCCTCCTCTTCACGCAGATGAAGTCAGACAGCAGGGCCAGAGTTATTTTGGGAGAAGGACACATAGACTAAGAGATCTTCTTCTTAAGGGGACCAGGCTGAAAATCCTGGAAGCCACCAGCCAGGTACTCTTCCTGCCGAGATTCTCCAAATGATGGAGCAGAGCAATAAAGCTGAACCTCACCTCCGCTGGGTTGGAGCTCTGCTGCTCAACTCCTTGAGCACTTCTGGGGTATGCGGAAAACCCAATGGGGCAATTCATCCCTTGGCATGGGTAGGACCTACCTCTGATTGAAAAGATGCTGTATCACCCACCCAACCAGCCCTTCATCCCACCACATCTCCAGTAAGCCCCCAGTATATCTGCTGGTAGCTGGAGTTGGATTTGCTGAGCCGGGAAGGACCATCGGTCCAAAGCCAGGGCTGTGTTAGATCTTCAGTTGCTTTCAGAAGCGGTACAGATGGAACCAGCTGCTGCAAACCAGAGCTGTTTCCCATCAGGTGGATAAAGTTAAGGGTCTTTTCTGAGTTTGCCAGGAGCTTGTTTCATCTGTGAGTTTGTCTCTTTTCAAGGGAGGCAGAATAGCTCTTAATAGGATTTCAGGATGGGTTTATCTATCAAGGACAAAATCCCACAATGAGACAATATCACGGCGAGATTATCCCACGTTCTCTGAAGGAGAGATCACAAGATTATCCCAAAACGAGGCTTGTTGATGTTGAGCTAATGACAGATAATTGGTAACCCCCTTTGCATCGCTGGGTGACCCGGCAAGAGCTCGGAAAGTAGAAAAGCAGCAGCACTTCCAAAGGGAAGGAATCCAAGGTCTGACGATGACTTGAGCTGAAAGAAAAACTTCTGGAAAGGATCAGGGCAAGGCCATGAATTTATGAAGTAGTTGTTTGTCTGACTCTAATTTTTAAAGCATTATTATCCTTTTAGCGGGGCTGTCGGGTAGATGGAAGCCAGAGCTGGCGTGATGAAGAGCAGCTGAACAGTGATTTGCAGCAATTCCTGCCTTCCACACTTCTTTTTTTTTTTTAACTTTTTTTTTTGTTTTGCAGAGCGGTGAGCCAAATTGCTTGTAAACAGCTTATGGCAGCCTGAAATTCTGCAAAAAGTGGAATTTCTGGACTTGTGAGGAATGAAGAGGGAGAATAAAAAGGGAAGAGAAAGACCAGTGGTAAGTCCTGAGATCCAGCAGCTTCCGAAAGCCCAAAGCCAGAGGCAAGGCAACGGCAACATTTGCTCCAAATCCTTGGAGAAAACCTGGTCCCTTCTTTCCGACTGACTCAAATGGGACACACCAAAGAGCCATTTCTGCAGATTTAAATGCACCCCCCTCGCCTTGCTCACGACGGTATCTTCTGCATTTCTCACGCATTCCCTACGTGCAAAAACAGCTCCATCAGACGCTGCACCTCTCCAACCTTCCAGGTGCTCGGATGCCACCTTCCAAGAAATGTGATCAAACCAATCCAGCTAAAAGCCTGGCCCAGACTGACACAAATTGTTTCTAATAAAATGAAAGCTCTCTGGAACAACTAATGGGTGCTTATTAGTACAGGCAATGGACGATTCAATCAACCAGATAGGGAAACTAATGGGGATTGATGGCCAAAACACAAGATGAGGACATACCTCTTTAAATAAATAGCTGATGGGCTGGTGATTGGATTAATCTTAGGCTTCTATGGAGAAAGTTTATACCTAGCTAATAAACAGAAAGACAAAATGTGTGGAAAATAGCATCAGCTGGTCCCTGGAGGTTTTATCGTTATTTCTTTTGCGGCCGTGGCAGTGGGTTTCCAGAGACACCCATCTTTCCAAACAGCACTGGTCTGGGAGACGGTTAGTGGGTGGCGTAACCCAGATGATGCTGGAAATTAGCTGGGAAACCTCTCCTAGCTATTTTAGGTCTCTAACTCTTCTTTTCATCCTCACTTGGACGGTTCTGGGAGTCCTGACCGCAACCTTTGCCTGGGAATGATGAGCAGCAGGCTCTGGAGATGCGCTGGCAAAGGCAGCCTGGGGAAGCCGAGCTTTAACCTCGCTTCATTTCAGAAGCCAAAGCCTGATGTGTGCAGCCTGCAAGGTGGGCAACACCCCTGTCCAGGCAACACTTTTTAATTTGCTTTCAGAGCTGCAGCAGTTTGCACCAGACCTCAGAGCTTTGTTGATTCTCTCCAACTCAGACATCCCACATCCAACCTGGAAAGTCCCTAAGCACCACAGAGGAACACCAGGATCGCCCTGCGTGCCTCTCTTCTGCTTTATTCTCCTGAGAATCACCCTGATTGCCACCCTGGAGAGGGTTCAGATATGGATGAACCTTTGCACTCACTTTTTTAACCATTTAATCCTACTTTCCCTCCTTCATCTCTTCCTTTCAGCAAAGGCTTCCCAAGATTTTTCCAAACCCCAAGATTTTTCTACCTTTGTCCTCAAGCTGCTGGAGGACCAGAGTGATTTGCAGAGCTGAAGGAAGGGCATGTGCACGTCCGGGGCTTACAAGTCACTCTTCCCAGCAGCAAACCATTCCTTGATCTCTACCCTCCAATTTCCTCCCCTTTGAAAGGCCTCCACCGATCCCAGATGGCAATTCCTATGTGACAGACCCTAATGGCATTATTGAAGACAGACCAGATGTCCGGAGAGGCATATTGCTCTTTTTAATCCAAAATTCATCAAGACCCTCACCTTTGTAGTTTAGGCTGAGTGTAAAGCTATCTTCACGGGAAGGGGTGGTGGGGCCACTTTTTTTTTTTTTTCCCTTTTGCCTCATTTTTCTTTTTCCTTGGAGGAGGGGACGGCTTTGCACAGCGTGGCTGGGAGTGACTAAACCCCAGGCTAAAGGGGTCCTGTTCTGAACAGCAGCGTCATTAAAACACTACAAAAACCTCCCTTGAGCTTTAGAAGGCCATGGCAAGGGACACGGTTTGTGTGATGGAGTATGGGTGAGCCTCGAGCCATGACAGCAATGCTGCCCTGGCTCCCTGCTGCATCTTCGGTACCTAATTCCTAGTCAAGAGGAATAAATAATTCCTATTTTGGGTTACGGAGCAATCCTGCCTCCTAATGTATCAGTTTGTCTCCCAGCACTCGACAATACCTGCCCGCTCTCAGCTGGATGTACATCAGATCTAACACTTGCAGACACTGATTACACCAGAGCAGAACTGCTCAGAGACTCCATCCACGCTATCACCCAGCGTGGTTTTTTCTTCTTTAAATCACACAAATGCCGTTGTTGTTGCGAATGCGCACGCTACTGACCTGGTTCGTTTTGTCTTTGCTGTCAGCCAAACACGGAGTATTTTTTCCTGTAGATTAAGTGCTGTATGGCTCTCCTGCTATAGGGCACACCAGCGGGATAAAAAGGAAACGACACGGGATCTGCCTAAGTGGGAGATGCTGCGTGGACCGCAGCTGGTTAGTGCCAGGTAAAAAACCACAGGTGACTTGTTTCCACTAATATTTTAAAGCCAGAGCTCTCGTGCTCGTTATCTCTCTTAGAGACAGGGGGAAAAAAAATCCCAACAGCTTTTGTGGCAGCAAAGACAAAGCTTTGCTTGCTGGGAGATGTCCTATAGGGTATAACGTATGCCAGGAGCAATCCCGTTGTTTTATAGGTCCGGTTAGTGTGAAGTGCAAAACAGGCTCGGGGCTGAAGCTGCATTATTCATGGGGGAGCTTAAATATTTCAGTGGGAGGCTGAGGCAGGGAACAACATAACAATAGCGTATTGTCCCTCTTTCTTCCCCTAAAATCATTGTTTGTGTTTAAGAAAGCAAGTGGGAAATATTCTTTTCTTTTAAATATAATGTCATGTACTGGCACATCCCAGGGAAAAGTGGGGCAAACCCCCAGCCCCTCCGAAGGAAAGGGAATCGCCCCATCACCTCCTGGCTCCCAGGGAAACTGCAGTTTTGTCTTTAGAAGGGGAACAACTCAGTGCCTGGCGTTTATTTTAGGAGATGATTCATCGGCTCCACTGCGCTCGAAGAGGACAAATCAGCAGGTGGGTGTAGACACATGGAAAGTTTCTTGCAGGTTTTCCCCTCCGAAGCAACAGAGTTATTTCCACGCCGCTCTCCGAGAACTCTCCTTATCTGATCGGAGGCAATGTCTTGCTCGCAGCAGGGCAGCGGGAAGCTGTGCGATCACCCTCAGCTGCAGTATTTGGGGCAATGCTGCCTGCTCCGTCCCTCTGTGCAGATGCGCTGCTGCCATCAGCCGGCAAATGGAAACCAGCACAGGGCACGATCCCCTCCCTGGTGCGAGGAGAGAGCTCAAGCAGGGACAACACACGCCGCTGAACACGCCAAACCCTGCTTTTGCTGTTTTCCCTCTGAAAAGGCATCCTTCAGAGCAAAAAAAAAAAAAGAGCAAGGCAGCAGACGGGATGCTCAGATGCAGGAGGAGGCTGGACCTCTCCAAGGAAAACTCACCGCTGAGTGCCGTGTTATCCTCTCCAGTGCCACCGAGGTGAGAATTACAGAAGCATAAGGCTGGAGTGACTGTGTGGGCAAGCCTCTCTGGGTCCTGGGTTGGGTATTCTGGAGCTCAGAAGTAGGATTGCTCAGGCAGCTCCCTTCATATTGCTCATGCAGTGCTGGAGTTGCACCAGAGCTATATACCCCATTTGATACAGAGAATAAACAGTCCTGAGAAGCAAGAAGGTTTGTCCACTGTGGATTTTTCTTTCTGAATTTTTTTTTATGCCATTTGCTTTCTAATTTCCAGCCCCCCTCCTCTGCCACCTCCTGCCAAGGTCCCCAGGACCCCACTGCTCCCAGGACCTTGCAGCACTGACCTGTCCCTCGCACAGGCTCGTGCCATGTGAAACCGTGTCCATGCTGCGGTTCCCCGCGGGGCAGATCGCTGCCAATCCCACATCTCATCGCCTGCCCTCACCTCGAAAGCAAAAGGCTTTGTGGCCTTCCTGCAATACGTATCTGTCATGCGCTGGTTTGAATCATGAAAAAATGGATAAAAGAGGATGACAGGGGTTTAAAAGGGAAGCAAAAACAGATTGCAAAAATACGTAGAGGCGTAACATTTCCCAAGCTAGAGCCCAGTCATTGCTGGGTGGTGATGGTTGATGGGTCCATCTCTACATCCCACCCCATGCCCAAGGTGGGCTCTGGGCACACTCGGACTGCTCTTCTGGGCTCAGAAACCCCCTTGTTTAGGTGTGCAGTCCCCTAGCAGGCAGCCTGGGTCTTGCTATTATCCCTACAGCTCTAGTCTGGCGTTGAGAGTCTCGTGCAGAGCGGGGTTTGGCTGAACTTCAGATAACCAGTTATTTCCAGATAACGTGATTTTGGCCAGAGCTACAGGAGATTCCAGACCTTTCTCACTTCTGCTTCCCTTTCTGCAAAACACCCTGCAAAGATAAATCTTGGCAGCTCTCTCTTGGAGGAGATAAAACAGAACCAGCTCCCCAGACCTGACACAGCTGAAGTGCAATAAAATCCCTGTTTCTGCCTGTGTTGGAACCGTCAGACAGAAACTCAAGTGACTTCCCCAACAGTAAGAAACCTCAAGCTTTTCCATTCTCACATTTAACTTCTGTGCCTCTCCCATGTTCCTTCTCAGCTCAGATCAAGGTTCATAGCCAGAAATTCAGATTTCATAGCCAGAAAACCTTACGAAAGTCCACTGTAAGTGCCCATGGAGGACAGGCAGGGTGGCCATGAGCCCCCTTTTCACCCCCCCAGCTCTGGAGCTGCAAAATTTCATTTCCCATACGGGCACCTGCAGCATCCAGGGTCTCCTGGGCATGGACAAGTCCCTGAGATGTCTCTTTGTCTCAGCTGCAGCAGGAGCGGGTGACAGAACAGCACTGACGGTTATCCTCACGTCGCCAAAAGGAGGCTGGAGAGGAAAGTTAGGCAAGGTTCTGAGAAGCTTGGTGTCACTGTATGCGGCCAGACATTTTTTTCAGATTAATCTGGCCCATACAGACGCTGTCACCTCGTGCCATAGTGTGGCAATACTAGACTAGAGTGACTCATGGAGCTGCCCATCTTTTGCCAGTGAAGCATCCACAACAGCACTTTGCCAGGAGATGTTATGTCCAATACAACTATTGCACGATCCCACAGGTCCCTTCCTGCAGCACCGACACACCTACTCTGAAGACATCTCTCCTGTTTAGATTACCTGGTATGTAACATGCACAGCTCATGTTGCCTTTCCAAGGAGCTGGAGAAGAACACAGAGATGGGCACAACCCACCACATCCCATGCCAGAGCACCCAGCTTCCTCCAGGACCCCTCCCTGGGAGCCAAATCCTGCTGCAGCCCCCACGCTGCCCTGGGGATGCCCATGCTGGCTGGCTGGGTGCGGGATCATGGCATTTATCTCCTGGGAAAAGCTGCAAAGTTCTCCTTTGGGAAAGGGGAAAACAGCAACAGGTCCCTCCTTTGCTGCAGGGGTTTGGTGGTGGGCAACACTGTCCGGTTGGCTGTGTAGATCCCGGTGCAGCACAGACGTCACGGTGCTGCCATCCCATCAGCAGTGCTGCCATCCCATCGGCGGGGCTGCCCCCCCATCCGCGGGGGCGTCCACT